>NC_085105.1:3431551-3549051 GCF_963422355.1 Corticium candelabrum
TTACTAACTTATCAGTGTACAGTCAAATATGTACAGCAATCACAAAAATACCCTCTCCATCTTTTCCACCCGTTCTCTGCATACGGGACAGCAACGATTACGTTTCATAATAATTTTTGCACATTTTCCACAAAGATTCAAATGTCGACAAGGAAACAATACAGTGTCCCTCGTCGCATAAAAGCACACAACACACGAGTGCTGCTGAAAGCCACTTGTTTCACTTGCCAAGTTTGATGCTTCCCCATCCCTAACATTTTCATCATCATTTGCTCCAACATCAACATCACCATTTGCTCTAACATCAACATCTTCATTTGCTCTAAAATCAACATCATCTCTGCCTGCTGTCAATAAAACAGTCACAAAATGCCGAAAAAATGATTTTATTTTGTAATAAACGTTGTGAAAAGGCCACCGCAGATGGAGTCTTCTCATCACAACTGCTGTCGTAGATATCAATATTGCCAACAAAATCCACAATCGCATGTCCCACAGTATCGTAACAAAAGTGCCAGTAATCCATGTAAACAAATGAAAGCAGACCAACAATACATCATACGTCAAATACATTAGAGAGAGGAAAACAGATCCAACGACTTGTACCAAACTGAAGGCTGTACGAAACACAGCCATACCAATAGTCACACAACATTGCATCACAAACTCGACCAACATTCGGATCATAAAGATTAAATACAAAAAAAAGCGTATGAAAAACACAGCAACGCTCCACATCATCTCAACACAGTGGAAAAACATCTCTCGAATGCCAGTCCCCAAGAGAGACCCCAATCGTGGTACAACAACAACAATTCCCTTCACAGCCTGTAAAGACACGTCGAGCACAGTGGCCGTGCATTCCACCATGTTGCGATAGAAAGCAGTCAATACATGAAGAAACCAAGGAGCCAACATGTGTGCAGAGATGTCCATCAAGTAGGCAGTCGCATCAACAAGTGAGGGTACAGCCCTGCATATAATGAGCCACAGCTGGCATCCGACGTCAGCCGACATATTGAAGAGACTATAGCAAATTTCCAGAAAGACGTCAGCTAGGAACATGTGTACATCGAGTTCTTGTTTTCCTGTTGTGAGGTGTGAAATTGAAAAGGGGTGACGTCGTTAAGCTACAATAACGCACGCATTACGAGGCTCTGGCCAGACCACTTCTCAAACAAATAGCGAGAGAAAAGAGGTCTGGCCACGCGAGACTAACGCACGATAATGTCGGTATGTGTTTACATTAATATCAACTGATGTATTTAATTTAAGACTGCAGCCATCCTATAACTAACATTCTTCTTCCTTCACAGTGACAACATACAATGTCATTGTCACGTTTCCCCTTCTTCTGTTTCCTGCTGCAAAACCAAAATATTACAAAACAACGTGAGTGTTCTAAATTATTAGTAGGCACAATCAAATCATTATATTACTTGATTAGCAGTTTGTTCTTCGTGGGCCTTTCTTTGCTCATACAACTAGTAAACAAAAACGTTGCAGTATAGAAACAGTCAGTTAATTTTATACATTTACGTAAATCCAGCGACGACTGCCATTAGACACAGTAGTGCATTATCGTAAAATGTTGTTTTATATTAAAAATTGAGTCCATTGTCTCAAATAAACACTAGATTACAAAGCCGCAACAACACAGTTATGTGTAGCAATAAAATCCCATCCATTGTGCATATGTGTAGGAACCACGGGAACCAAGGGGACCATATGTAGCACCCAATAATTTTCCTCCCTCGCTGCATTACTCCCAACTGCAATAAAACAAACCTAATTATGTTGCACAAAATTGTTTGGCCCATGAAATCTGAAAACTTTCTATGCCTATGAATTGTATATAGCTTATAGCTGCTTTTCCAATTTAAAGTGGCCAGACCTAACGCGCGCTAAGAGGCGTGGTCCTAACACCTAAAGATCGATACCTTTCGTGATTTGCTTTCATCTGTATTACAGCAACCACTAGAATAAGTATTTAGAATCTGCCAAACAACCAAAGTTGTCCCTCTCTTCCAGCCACAAAGTCATTAGCAACCACTGCTACCAGTCATGTCCTTTGTCTTTGATAAATATATTACCTATTTAATTAATCGTTAATATCCCTAAACAGTAAGCAGGCGTCAATAGTCAACTGGCAAAAGTACACTTTGTGAAAGTAGTTATGCCATGCCTGACTGCTTCTGCTGCCCTGTTTCTATAAAAGTTCCACAATTTTTCAATTGGAATGTATGTTACATAAATTTCGCAACCTAAATATTAGAAGGAGCATGCGGCTACTAATTCTCAAGTATTACTGACCTCTTCTGCTTCTCCTCTTTCCTCGTCTGTAAACTCGTCTTTGTCTAGTCTCTCCAGGCGACGAACAGCAACAAGAACCTCAATTCTATAATCACTGTTTTCAAACACTGGGTTACCTATTAGAAGTAAAGAATAGAACCAAACATGAGTATATAACAGCAACTAAAACTTTAACTTGTATCAATCAAACTGTTTTGTGTCAGTTTAAAAACTATTGCCCACTAAGTGATTACCATACCTTCGAGAACAAGTGCTCTTAGTAGAGGCAAAGATTTCAATTTGTTTATTTCCTGCATATCGTTAAGAGTATTAGACCTGGACAAGACACAAATGCACGTTACACACACACACACACACACACACACACACACACACACACACACACACACACACACACACACACACACACACACACACACGTGTGCACACACACGCGTGCACACACACACACACACCACTGTGCCCGTCACCATTATACAATCCGCCGATTCAATCGTATAACATAACTGACCTGATATTAAGATACTGCAACGCAGCCATAGATTCAGAAAACCCATCCAACTGACCAACTAAGTTGTCTCTCAAGTGAAGACTATCAAGACGACTCAACTGCTCCAAACCTTCCACCTTCTCGATAGCATTGGCAGCCTGCAACAAAGAACAAATACAACAGTTGATACACGTGTGTGTTAATACAATAAAGAAACAATACTGGGTATTAATTAAACAATACATAGTATCAATAGTTAACTTTCTAATTTATACCAGATAAAGTTTCTTCAAGCTGGTAACTTGCACAGACGATGTGCTCGTCAATCTGTTTCCTCGAAGTTCAAGAAGATGAAGGTTGGGCAGCTCGTCTGACTTCAAATCACTTGCATCTGTCAGCTTGTTAACTACCAAAAACATGTACAGTAACATTAGACAGTCACAATATGGTCATCCAGCTGAAGCAAAGTAGACAAACAGTAAAGTTGAGTTTAGATTATAAATTCCAGACAACATTAACTGCCAGACTGTGTCAAGACAGCATGCAAACTCAAGACAAGTCTGCATATCCGTGGCATATACCATACAAGGACCCAGTCTTCTCATAACTCAATTGTGAAGTTGAAGATAAAACTTTGATGTGACTTACAAGTCAATAATTCATTCAGTAGCATCATCACTGTAACTAAAACATTCGTATCTATTTTCAACATTTTTGTACATTTGTAGCAACATTTTATAAAATGCTAAAAACGACAGCATTTTTTCCTCCAATTAGCACAATTTTTCAATAACTACAGTAATTAGCAAATTTTTATTTGAATTATTACAAGACATAGCACAGCAAAGCATATGGTTGTAATGTTTTCAGAGGCGTTTGTTTGTCTGTCTGTCTACCTGCCTGTCTGTTGGTCTGTCTGTCTGTCTGTCTGTCTGTCTGTCATTCTTTCTTTCTGTCCGTCTGTCTCAATACTTATATTTTCCATTTAGATCAAACATTTACATCTGTCTGTCTGTCTGTCTCGATCAATGCATATATTTTCAATTTCTGTCTGTCTGTCTGTCTGTCTGTCTGTTAGTCAGTCCGTCTGTCTGCCTGTCTGTCAGTCCGTCCGTCTGTCTGTCTGTCTGTCAAATACATATATTTTAAACATTTCACTATAATACGTACATATGATGCTCAGTAACAGATCTCAACACAAACAGTATCTGTGACCCAGGGTATGTTTCTTTTATCTCCACCAGCTCAACTGGTTGAGATGGTAGAATTCTCGCGCGTTTCTTTTATCTCTACCAGATTAGGTGGTAGAGGCCCACCGGCTCCACCAGCTCTACCAGCGAAATGCCAGTTGAGCTGGTAGAGTTCGGAGGAGGTAGGCTATTACGCATGCCCACGTATGGAAAATGGCAAAAACAAAGAAGTATGATTACAGCAGCTTGACTAGCTAACAGCAACTCCAACCCCAACATTCCAATTATAGTTCCTGTCTGCACATCAATGCCTCAAACTGTGTCCCCGATAAATTGTAGCTGTTGAATAAAAGCATCATCAAAACATCTACTTCAGCCATAGTAACAGCAAGAGTGACTCTAAAGAATAGTAGCAGATCGTGTTCTTCGTGGGCATTATTCATCTCCAACAACAAGTAAGTGCGCATGCTCATCTCCACTCTTGTGTTTCCTTTGCTGTTTTCCACCAAGATTACTTCTGCTCAACCAGAGTGTACTTCTACCGTCTCAACCAGTTGAACTGGTGAAGCTGAAAGAAGTGCACCCTAATCTGTCTGTCTGTCTGTCTGTCTGTCTGTAAACATGATATCTCTTGAACACCTTAATTAATACAGTCAGACCTCGTTATTCTGGCCATGTTTGTCCCACTGATTTCTATCATTTTACTGGTAACAAATATGCACAATGACCCATGTAAATTGGATTCACGTGTACCATCATCAGAAGTAAAGGTGTCAGGTGTCAGAATAATGAGGTCTGACTGTATATCAACAACATTTTTCAGAATGTGAAGATCTTGCCAAAATCTCAAATGAGTTTAAAAATAGGCACTCAGAGTCAAGGTCAAGGTCACCAAAATGCAGAGAGTGTGATCCCATAGTTAATGCACGGCTCTAGGACTATGGTTTAACTTCATAGCATAAGCAAGACGCACATGAAAGATTGAGAGATTCAAGCAGTGGATGCCGAATGCCTTTTGTAGTTGCTATTCTATTGTGAGCAAAGCTTGCTTGCTGAAGAAATGGCAGCTAGAGTGAAATAAGAGCAAGTGTTAGTTCCACCAACGCATCACACTAGAACACTGGGCGACTACCTACCTCATTGAGTTCTGCAGACATCAGCAAGTTATTGTCTGCTTTCAAAGTCAAGAGATGAGTCAAGTTGTTAAGAGGAGAGATGTCACTCAACTGGTTCTCTGAGATGTCCTATAGTTATACAAAATAACTGTTCGCATATTGTACTTGTTGAAAGCTATAAGCTTCAGTCACAAAAACTTATGATGCGAGTTGCAAATTTATTCCGGTATAAGCAAAGAGTGTCGCACTGTATATGTAAGTTCGCAATTTTTTCACAATAGAGAAATGTAGAGTATGCAGCAAATTGCACGCATGCATGTGTGTGTGTGTGTGTGTGTGTGTGTGTGTGTGTGTGTGTGTGTGTGTGTGTGTTATGTGTGTGTGTTGTGTGTGTGTGTGTGTGTGTGTGTGTGTGTGTGTGTGTGTGTGTGTGTGCGTGTGTGTGTGTGTGCATGCTCGTGCACGTGTGTGCTATGTGTGCGTGTGTGTGTGTGCATGCGTGTGTGTATGTGTGTGTGTGTGTGTGTGTGTGTGTGTGTGTGTGTGTGTGTGTGTGTGTGTGTGTGTGTGTGTGTGTGTGTGTGTGTGTGTGTGTGTGTGTGTGTGTGTTATGTGTGTGTTGTGTGTGTGTGTGTGTGTGTGTGTGTGTGTGTGTGTGTGCGTGTGTGTGTGTGCATGCTCGTGCACGTGTGTGCTATGTGTGCGTGTGTGTGTGCATGCGTGTGTGTATGTGTGTGCGTGCGTGTGTGTGTGTGTGTGTGTGCATGTGCACGTGTGTGTGTATGTGTGTGTGTGTGTGTGTGTGTGTGTGTGTGTGTGTGTGCATGCTCGTGCACGTGTGTGTTATGTGTGCGTGTGCGTGTGCATGTGTGTGTGTGTGTGTGTGTGTGTGTGTGTGTGTGTGTGTGTGTGTGTGTGTTTGTGTGTGTGCATGGCCAAACTTGATTCACAGTTTAACGCCCCCGCCCGCATCATATTCTGGAAAAACAAAATAAGTTTCATTATTCATTATATAGGACACGTGACATCTCGCACGTGCCTGTCTCGTGTTACGCCCGTTTGTTCAAACAAGCGTTTGTTGAAACATTAGAAAACAGGTTTTATCAATACTAGTACCTGCCAAACTTGATAGTGAGCCATTCACAGCTGTAGTGCCAGTCGATGCATGGTAGTTACTGTAACTGCAAACTTATTATTTAATTAATATTATTATTAAAATATTAATTAAATGAATAATGAATGATGACCGCCTGCCCACATGCCGTCGTGAAAAAGGGTGGACGTTAAACTGTGAATCAAGTTTGCCCAGCCTAAGCAATGTAGCATCTATACTTTCAGAATTCAGTAATTGCAATCACCTCTGCAATACCTAGTGAGCATACAACCCAAGATTGACTTATTTCAGACTATCCCTAATTTTGCACTCTCCTTTCCCTTTACTTACACAACTGCATGACATGCACAACTAAGAATAGCCAAACAAATTCACAGTTTAATACTAATTAATTAATTAATTAATTAATTAATTAGATATTGACACACCAATCCTGACTAGCAGCTTTGGTGTTCTGGCTTACCAGATATCTGATGTGAACAAAGCAATTAAGAATCGTCACTTCAGTCACCTGCCTGTAAGAATGGATATATTAGTGCTATCCACACCCCGCGTCAGAAATCCTACTTGTCGTGAACGTCTAGTCGCACGTAGGCGTGTTGAAGACCGTTTCCTGTTTTACACAAAAGAGAGAGACCCTCTTTCACATGTTCCTTTGTCAGTGGACTCGGCGGAAGCTACAGCAACAGTGGATTTCACACTTCGGTCTGTTGGAACGCTAGTTGCTAAGATATCACCTCTTCCTCGTCTTCATTCTCTCCTTCTTGGTTTGTATCATCTTGTTCGTCTTCGCTTATGTCTTCGTCTTCCGGTGGTATATCTGTAAACTCTAGTAAATCTTCTTCTGACATGGCGTCCCAGACGTTACTATGGTTACAATCGGTGATATCAATGCATAGGTGTAACGTAAATAGGGTAATCCGGGGTATTTCAGCACACGGTCAGCACACGGGGCAATTCCGCACACTTTTGGGTGCGTGACGGTGCGTGACGGTGCGTGACCATTTCGTCCATTCCATTTTCAATTCCCGGCAACAATTGAATATTGAATTAGAAATTGAAAATTGCCTACAAGTTGCTTGCAATTTCAATATTCAATTCTATTAAAAATTAAAAATTGATTGATGGACGGACTATAATCATTTGCGGATTAAAATGAATATTGAAAACACATTTAATTTTTAACCAATTTCCTTTTTCAATGCAATTGAATATATTGAAATTGCAAGCACGTTAGTTCAATTTTCAATATTAAATTCAATATTCAATTTAATTTAAAAATTAAATATTAAATTTTGAATTTGCGTGGCCAATTCGTCCATTCCATTTTTAATTTTTGATACAAATTGAAAATTGAATGTCAAATTAAAAATTGACTGGCGTTGCTTGCTCTTACAATATTCCATTACATTGAAAATAGAACTCGATTGAAGACCAATTGTCATTTCAATATTCGTTTACTTTGCAAATAGATTCAATCTTTCCATCCGTCCAATTTTCGTAAACTATGAATATTAGAATAGAGCCTCCGATGCAATTTTCTTTCTCCGTACTAAATGTAAATAGAAAGTTACCCGCAGCTGCTAGCGCGAGCCATATCTCATAAATGGCATAATGACACCGCGCGGGCGGTCGCCGGTGACTTCAATATTCAATTCTATTGAAAGAAGAAAGTTGCATCTAGCTTAGCCACGCCCAGCCACGCCTCTGGCACGCATGCAATGTAATGCAATTAAGAGATGCATGGGAAAGCCTCAACTGGCACGCGACCGACCTCTCACAACAAGTCGGTAAGCACTTGCACCTGGCTCTCGTCAACCGTCACGCTCAATCGTGAGACATTCCTTGCGGCGATGACCGAGGGAAGCCCTTGGCATGGAGGCACGCGTCTAGGGCATCTATAATCAACGAGATCAACGTCTAGCCTACACTGGAAAGTTGACGTCTAGTCGATTTGGAAAGACTTCAAGCAACTATCTAGCTAGAGGACATTTGCGTGGATCATCTAGACCACGCCTCTAAACATCTGACGGGGAAGCCCCAGCCGGTATCTATCATCTCACGATATAACGGCAGGTCGTGCATTCTCTCCACTCTCGATCTCCATGGACGAAGTTCACGAAGATTTTGTTCGGAAGCGAGTCGAAGAGGGTAATAGTCATGCTGTCATCAGTGAAGAATTACAGACAATGTTTCCAGGACTTCGGGGACTTAGCGAACGATCTGTTCGACGTTTCTGTACACACGCGGGGAAGTCCCTAAAGGTTGTTAATAAGGCTTTCTCATCACAGGCACCCTAGTGGACACAACAAGCTACGACGTGCTAGTTAACATGCGTACGTCTATATACAACAATGTTTACAACAACGTGTAGAGGTGTCTGTACAGGCCTGTAAGGACCTTCTCATAACACAAAGTGTTTACCTGTGAGTTGCAATTGTTGATCTGTTGTGTCCACTAAGGTTAGTGCCTCTAGGGACTTCCCCGCGTGTGGCGGGCCCGTGTCCACAGTGGACACAGCAAGTGTTGAAAATTCGCAGGTAAACACTTGGTGTTATGAGAAAGCCTTTACAGGCCTGTAAATTGGTCTGTAAATTGGACACAACAAATCTTTGTAGACTTGTTCATACGTCGTAGATGTCAATTGTCATGCAACCGTCACGCGCCCCATAGGTTGAAGTGTGAAGACGCTACCGACGTGAGACGATCGAGAGAATTAAGACGGACACTCGATCATGCACGGACTACATGAAAGCTTAAATATAGCATGGTCTAAACCTATTCTAAATGTGTACTGAATACCACCTTTAATCATATTTAGACATATTTAGACCGATCCTAATATGGTGTATAGAACACATTTAGGACAGCCTATATAGATCGAATACAGGTTTTAGGATTACATTTAGGCACACATTTGGAGTCCTAAATATCAGATACAGATTTTTCCAAATATGAGCTATAGGTAGTCTTAAGACACACTAACCAGGTGATTGACATTAATTGTTATGTGATTTATTTCTCTAGTTCAACAAACTTTGGCAATACAACAATGTTAACAGCAAATTTGAATGATCTAGCTCTATATATCCATGTTCTTTGACATGTATTAAAATCAAACGTATTATAATTAGCAGAAGTCTTCTAGAGCCGATTCTGGTACAATGTCATTCTCGGACGTGTTCTGGTAGATGGAGCTCCGTTTACTCTTGGTACCGCGTTCCTCTCTGAGTCTGCCTTCTGGCGTACTTTCTGTCGAAAAACTCAAACTCCTTTGTTGCTCCAATGGCTCTCCATGGAAGAGGTCGGACCAGGAGTTGTGAACGTCCAGCAGTGGAGGCTCCCTCAGAGGGTGGCTCGTTATCACTGCTATTTCAGAGACTTCTGACGACATCAATTCCAGTTTCGTGGCACTAGCGTACGTCTTCTTTTGTTCGTCGTTCAAAGTTGTGGACATCTCTAAAACTGAAGATCTTCTCTGCAATTTCTGACATAATGGACATATTGATATAAATAATAGACAGTTGTTCCCAAAAAATATGCAATGAGATTAATATATATATACATATACATATATATATATATATATATATATATATATATATATATATATATATATATATATATATATATTAATTAAATGGACATATGCAAGCTTTCATTACAAAGAAAAGTTAGAAAGACTAAAGAAGACAAACTACAGCGATGACATTCTGTGATCAAGAGTTATAACTGATCATGAGTATATAATATTTAGGTGCCACCATGTTACAATTTTGACGTAAAATGCTATTGAAACAAGACCGTATTAGCAGTTAAAATATGTATAGTGATATTATTTTGTAAAAGTCAAAGAAAAAAATCAAAAATTTACTGGTGACCGCCTGCAAGTACGAGAAATCTTAGACTTTGACTTGCATTGTGTAGCCATTGCCTTCTTCTTGCTTTTTGACGATCTGAAGATGCAAGATGGTTTGACCTGTCAAAGTCAATATAAATATACATGCATACAGGAATTATAGGCCATGCACACAGTATACATGCAGTGTACAATCATGACCTCGCTATAGTGATCATGAGCAAATCATGACCTAATCTACCTCTAATGAGCATGCAGCCAGCTACCTAGAGATATATAGCTAGTGCTCACCTCGCTTACGGCGTCAGACACGCGGCGTTCTAGTTCCTCTTTAGTCAGAGAACAACGTCGACCTAGGCCTCTGTCTGTACAGAAACGTCGAACAGATCGTTCGCTAAGTCCCCGAAGTCCTGGAAACATCGTCTGTAATTCTTCACTGATGACAGCATGACTATTACCCTCTTCGACTCGCTTCCGAACAAAATCTTCGTGAACTTCGTCCATGGAGATCGAGAGTGGAGAGAATGCACGACCTGCCGTTATATCGTGAGATGATAGATACCGGCTGGGGCTTCCCCGCCAGATGTTTAGAGGCGTGGTCTAGATGATCCACGCAAATGTCCTCTAGCTAGATAGTTGCTTGGAGTCTTTCCAAATCGACTAGACGTCAACTTTCCAGTGTAGGCTAGACGTTGATCTCGTTGATTCTAGATGCCCTAGACGCGTGCCTCCATGCCAAGGGCTTCCCTCGGTCATCGCCGCAAGGAATGTCTCACGATTGAGCGTGACGGTTGACGAGAGCCAGGTGCAAGTGCTTACCGACTTGTTGTGAGAGGTCGGTCGCGTGCCAGTTGAGGCTTTCCCATGCATCTCTTAATTGCATTACATTGCATGCGTGCCAGAGGCGTGGCTGGGCGTGGCTAAGCTAGACGCAACTTTCGTCTTTCAATAGAATTGAATATTGAAGTCACCGGCGACCGCCCGCGCGGTGTCATTATACCGTTTATGAGATATGGCTCGCGCTAGCAGCTGCGGATAACTTTCTATTTACATTTAGTACGGAGAAAGAAAATTGCATCGGAGGCTCTATTCTAATATTCATAATTTACGAAAATTGGACGGATGGAAAGATTGAATCTATTTGCAAAGTAAACGAACATTGAAATGACAATTGGTCTTCAATCGAGTTCTATTTTCAATGTAATGGAATATTGTAAGAGCAAGCAACGCCAGTCAATTTTTAATTTGACATTCAATTTTCAATTTGTCTCAAAAATTAAAAATGGAATGGACGAATTGGCCACGCAAATTCAAAATTAAATATTTAATTTTTAAATTAAATTGAATATTGAATTTAATATTGCAAATTGAACTAACGTGCTTGCAATTTCAATATTCAATTGCATTGAAAAAGGAAATTGGTTAAAAATTAAATGTGTTTTCAATATTCATTTTAATCCGCAAATGATTATAGTCCGTCGATCAATCAATTTTTAATTCTTAATAGAATTGAATATTGAAATTGCAAGCAACTTGTAGGCAATTTTCAATTTCTAATTCAATATTCAATTGTTGCCGGGAATTGAAAATGGAATGGACGAAATGGTCACGCACCATTATGTTGTAGAACAAACCGTCTAACTTTTTAGCTAGCGAGTTGTTTGGCGACTTCATACTTTCCAAAGATAGGCACACCACTATTACTGCTCGTGCATATCGCAGAAGATAAACCACCAGCTGAATTAGCCGATCACGGGAAACTTCTCGTCATCTAGGGGGCCCTAGTAGGGTGCAAAGTGGGTGCGTGACCATTTCGTCCATTCCATTTTCAATTCACGGCAACAATTGAATATTGAATTAGAAATTGAAAATTGCCTACAAGTTGCTTGCAATTTCAATATTCAATTGTATTAAAAATTAAAAATTGATTGATCGACAGACTATAATCATTTGCGGATTAAAATGAATATTGAAAACACATTTAATTTTTAACCAATTTCCTTTTTCAATGCAATTGAATATTGAAATTGCAAGCACGTTAGTTCAATTTTCAATGTTAAATTCAATATTCAATTTAATTTAAAAATTAAATATTAAATTTTGAATTTGCGTGGCCAATTCGTCCATTCCATTTTTAATTTTTGAGACAAATTGAAAATTGAATGTCAAATTAAAAATTGACTGGCGTTGCTTGCTCTTACAATATTCCATTACATTGAAAATAGAACTTGATTGAAGACCAATTGTCATTTCAATATTCGTTTACTTTGCAAATAGATTCAATCTTTCCATCCGTCCAATTTTCGTAAACTATGAATATTAGAATAGAGCCTCCGATGCAATTTTCTTTCTCCGTACTAAATGTAAATAGAAAGTTACCCGCAGCTGCTAGCGCGAGCGATATCTCATAAATGGCATAATGACACCGCGCGGGCGGTCGCCGGTGACTTCAATATTCGATTCTATTGAAAGACGAAAGTTGCATCTAGCTTAGCCACGCATAGATATATCGGCCAACGTAAAACGATATATCTATGCGCACAATTATAAAAATTAAGGTGACTCGAGGAACCATGCAACTATTTGAAATACATGACCATTACAAACAGTACATGGCACATACCTAGGATAATGAAAAAGTGACTTCTTTGAAACACAGAACTGCATCTGTAAATAATGAGTTGTCGCCGTTCACAAGACGATGGAAAACGTTGCTGGAACATTTGGAGTCGTTGCTCCTGTTGATGATCTTCCACTGGATCAATACCAAAATCTCCAAACAGTGTCAGGGTTCCTCCACTTTGTTCGTAGAGACTAACTGCTTCTTCAGCAGTTGGCACTTGTGCAGGGCGAAGACGCTTGGCCATGTTGTTTTCTTCCATCAGCTTGTCTGGAATTCCAAGCTCTATATAATTTGCAATTATACAACAATTTGCACAAATACTCTGTGGAAACACAGTCAATCAATTTACTTGGAATTCTGTGTTTGTTCCAAGAGCTTACAGCAAGAGATGCGCCTACTTGAGCGACTCTCATTGTGACGTGGGACACGCAGAATTTTGCTAGCTCACAGTCCATGTCAATAAGTCCCCTTGACTGCATCTGAATTAGTGCATCTTTCACTGGATAGTTCACTCTATTGTTGATTTCTACCCAAAGTCTTTCAATCATATGATTCTGCACATGAGATCAACCAGTCATGTATATACTCATGTAAGTAAAAGTATGTACCAAAGTGCATGGAGCTAAGTATCAGAATCAACAACATGTGCCTACAGGCTCTGATGTGCCTACATGCATGCAGGTGCACAATTGCCCGTATATATAATATATATTTTGACACACCACAATTTGGTGCAGTTCCCACACACGACTTCACATACATCAACTATACACACAATACATACAAGTAGCACAAATATAACCAAACTAACACTAAACATATATACTGTGCAGCAATCAACGGTGCAATACTTGTAGCAATATAGTTGAGTGCTATATACAGTATCAGTAATACTCCAGCTTGCGTGCTCTCATACTCTCAATTAAAGCACAAGGTAAAGCTGCATTTATATCGTGTGTCAATTCAGTATCAGCCAAACGTTAACGTGATCGAGCACACTTTCTTATTGATTACAGACATACATCTCACAGTGTTGGCTAATTGATTATTGTACAAAGAACATGCTACTAAAATAGACACCTTGGTTGACGGTGATTGAATAGATGGGGCCTTTGAGGTATTTTCTCTTTGGTCTGACAAATGGTCCTGCACAGCCAGCATCAGGTAGAACTCTCGACCACGGTCTACTCGTATTTGATCCCAAAGACCGTACTGTAGAGCAACAGGCCTTCGAGATATATACAGTACAGTTAATTAGCAAAATAGAGCTGCCTTAGATTTATGACAAATTCATACCGATAGAGATGTTCATAGATGGCAACATTATTCTTCACAGGCATTGTGACAAGTCCGACCACTTTACTGCTGAATCCATCTACTCCTGCCACGTGAGTTACGCCAAACATTGCTAGCTTCTCATTCTGATCCACATGCAGTTTTTCGCCGAAGTAGTCTGCTCTGTACGGCATAGGATTTAAGAGAGTAGCTATTCCTTGTCTTCTTGACTGAGCGTAGTCTGGTGACACGGTTTTGAGTGCAGCACCTACTCTATGGTGACTGCACTGTATGCCCTTAGCTGCTAAAAGGCCAGTCATCGTTTTCCTACCATAAGATGGTCCGACCTGTCAAAGTCAATATAAATATACATGCATACAGGAATTATAGGCCACGCACACAGTATACATGCAGTGTACAATCATGACCTAGCTATAGTGATCATGAGCAAATCATGACCCAATCTAACTCTAGTGAGCATGCAGCCAGCTACCTAGAGATATATAGCTAGTGCTCACCTCGCTTACGGCGTCAGACACGCAGCGTTCTAGTTCCTCTTTAGTCAGAGAACAACGTCGACTTATGCCTCTGTCTGTACAGAAACGTCGAACAGATCGTTCGCTGAGTCCCCGAAGTCCTGGAAACATCGTCTGTAATTCTTCACTGATGACAGCATGACTATTACCCTCTTCGACTCGCTTCCGAACAAAATCTTCGTCAACTCCGTCCATGGAGATCGAGAGTGGAGACAATGCACGACCTGCCGTTATATCGTGAGATGATAGATACAGGCTGGGGCTTCCCCGCCAGATGTTTAGAGGCGTGGTCTAGATGATCCACGCAAATGTCCTCTAGCTAGATAGTTGCTTGGAGTCTTTCCAAATCGACTAGACGTCAACTTTCCAGTGTAGGCTAGACGTTGATCTCGTTGATTATAGATGCCCTAGACGCGTGCCTCCATGCAACGGGCTTCTCTCGCTCATCGCCGTAAGGAATGTCTCACGTCTGAGCCTGACGGTTGTTGTGAGAGGTCGGTCGCGTGCCAGTTGAGGCTTTCCCATGCATCTCTTAATTGCATTACATTGCATGCGTGCCAGAGGCGTGGCTGGGCGTGGCTAAGCTAGATGCAACTTTCGTCTTTCAATAGAATCGAATATTGAAGTCACCGGCGACCGCCCGCGCGGTGTCATTATGCCATTTATGAGATATCGCTCGCGCTAGCAGCTGCGGGTAACTTTCTATTTACATTTAGTACGGAGAAAGAAAATTGCATCGGAGGCTCTATTCTAATATTCATAGTTTACGAAAATTGGACGGATGGAAAGATTGAATCTATTTGCAAAGTAAACGAATATTGAAATGACAATTGGTCTTCAATCAAGTTCTATTTTCAATGTAATGGAATATTGTAAGAGCAAGCAACGCCAGTCAATTTTTAATTTGACATTCAATTTTCAATTTGTCTCAAAAATTAAAAATGGAATGGACGAATTGGCCACGCAAATTCAAAATTTAATATTTAATTTTTAAATTAAATTGAATATTGAATTTAATATTGAAAATTGAACTAACGTGCTTGCAATTTCAATATTCAATTGCATCGAAAAAGGAAATTGGTTAAAAATTAAATGTGTTTTCAATATTCATTTTAATCCGCAAATGATTATAGTCCGTCCATCAATCAATTTTTAATTTTTAATAGAATTGAATATTGAAATTGCAAGCAACTTGTAGGCAATTTTCAATTTCTAATTCAATATTCAATTGTCGCCGGAAATTGAAAATGGAATGGACGAAATGGTCACGCACCGGGTCACGCACCCTGATCCTATGGCGCGCCATGTGTGTCAAAAGTCGTTTCGTCGGCTGATCGATGATATCGCAGCCCAGCCGACGGAATTATGACACACTTGACGCGTGTCGTCGGCTGGGCTGAGATGTAAATTAGTTGTGGAAACATGATATCTCAGCCCAGCCGACGAGTTAGCGCAGCCCAGCCGACGGAATTATGACACACATCGCGCGCCATAAGATCCTAGAGGTAGTTTTCCCTGTGTCAACTCTGACGACCACGGCTACGCACGAAACACGACGACGCTGCCTATACGATTGTTTGGAAGATGAGATGTTAGGCTACTGCAACAAATAGATTCAGTTTGTGTCTGTGCTTTGGTAGCTCTACACGAGAGGCCACCCGAAACTAGAGGTATTTGTCTGGGTCTAGGCCAAATCCATTGATTGTCACGAATCAAGAATTGTTACCTAACGTCTCTACGTTGTCCTATATTTCATCCTTACTAGGCAATTGCGTTGGACCAAGATCTCGCGTCCGAATCTAGCCGCTATCCGAAACTAGATATGGGACTCTCTACTAAAACTAACAAAAACACTGCGTGTACGCTGCGTCTCGAGAACACCACATTGCATGGGAGCGTTGGGCACAGTGCAAACGCAGGATTTGCACGGTGGCTCGCAGGTCATCTTGCAGCACCTGTAGAAAAAGCAGTGCTTCTAGGAATCTTGGATCCAGTCGGATCCTAGATGTAAAGTCATGTCTACAGCTATGATGGTATAGGCACCTCTGAGGCAGAGTTTGCCTCCGGTGCTTACAAGAGACCTTACGAACCAGACTGATCTGGTTGAGCACGACACATAATAATAATGTACGGTAACCGCACACTGCCAAGCTCACGTGCTATGCATGCTAAACGAAAGAGACTACAGACTACGCCCCAGGAGCCGCGCCTGCACTCAGCTCAGCACTGGCTTCACGCTATGAGTCAGCATTCGAAAATTGTTTTACTTTTGGGATGTTGCATAACTCTTATGCTTGCATTCTTGCTATTTCAAGTCTCTAAGAGAACTCGTTCTCGTGACCCATCGGTCTATCTCACTGTTAGTGGAGACAGCGAAACTAGCAATACGCTAACTTTGCAAGGTGAGTCGGCCATTCATTGATTGGTCTAAGCTCGGCGTGTATCTAACAGAATAAGGCGCGAAATCATGCACTAAAGGCTCAAAGGGCTTATTTGTTCTAGTCAGTTGCAGATGCGGGGCCTAGACGGTAGTTTTGCATGTAACTTAAGTCTAGTGTGTACTCCGGCAACTTCTGTAGCTATACTATGCCCATGAAGGCTCTCGAACAAGGGGAGTGAAGCGACTAGCTAGTCCATGGGGTGGGAGGTAGCATGCATGCATTCATAATCATGCAGTCAGCAGAGTCGCTCTCACTGAGTCCCAGAATTGACCGTTGCTACACGTTGGGCACTATCCTGGTCCAATAAAAGCTTCAGTAAAGGAGCTGGCGTTACACTAACAATATCGTTGAAATGGAAAAAATGTACCAGATGCCCTACTGTTGTAATCACTTTCGGTGTTGTTGCAATACTTTGCCAGTAAACTACGCAGAACAAAGTTGACGGTGCTGTAGAAGACAACAGAGAGTGATGGTCGCTGTACCTAGCGTGTCGATTACATTCTTAGTTACTATCTAGGACAACAAAGGCCTACCAATCTAAAGTGCGTTCACGAATTAGAGCGACTGGTGAGTGTAGGGTACGCCCTAAGGCGTGGCGTAGTGCTGTGTAAACGGATGTTATGTTGTCACAGAAGGCAATTACTGTAGCATCTATGTTTCAGAGCGTTTGGTTTCAATGACAAATTAGGTAACTATATTGTTACGTGAAAGTGTATGAACGTGTTGCCTCTGGCTGCCTCGCTGGCTTGAAACGCGGTTTGCTTCATGACAACAGACCTGGATGTTTCTATGCGCTCACTGGTTGTATGTGTCTGTTGCCTCTTCTAGGAACAGCTTTAATTAAGTACCAGATACATACACTCATTCACTTCTGGCTCAGAGAAGCGTCTGGAAACCACGAGAACTTGACTAATTTGACCATATCAGAACCAAACTGACCAGCCATTTAGTGCATTCTTGAGCGTTGATGACATCCATTTGAGGACTTTGACCTTCTGCTTCCTCTGACCTACAGTTATGCTGCACAGCACAACACAGGGATTGGTGGGTTTACGATGGAAAACATCAAGCGTCTGTGTAGAGAAAGTCTAGCAAACGTTACTTTGGAAAAGTGGGCAAACTGCGTGAGGCACGTACGTGAGAAGGTGGAGAAGCATTACAGGACAATACACGGTGTGTTAGACGACGTTGTAGAACAGATGGTCATTGAATTCGAAGTTGGTCCTGAATCAGAAGATTTGTCGTCGTCTGAAACTGAAAGTTCCAAGGATGAAGAGTAGAAACGGACCCTAGACGCACTCTTTCCTAGCTAGCTGACACCCCAACTGGGAAGTTTACTGTGTTGGGTTACTGCTAACAGCCTGCTAGCTATAACAATTATGTGCTTAGCTTTATGCAATTAACCCTAATCCCGCCTTAGCCCCGCCTTTCTCCGCCCCCTAACTCATTAAAATACAGGAAATTGGCTCTATTAACTTCAGGTACACGTCTCTGTAGCCCAGCAGTGAGTGTAATTAGATCCGGCAAGTGAAGAGCTTTCGATTGATACCAATATCTGCCCGGAGGGCAACATCTTTGTCGCGCAAATGGCCACATTCCACCAGTCTCTCTAATGCGTGAACGCACTTTAATATCAGTAGGTATGCAATTATAACGATACGATTGACAAGACTGCACCTTCTAGCTCAGTATTTTACCAGAAGCATCATCTATCTCTGCTTATCTCTGGTGTAATGCATCCTACAAACGAGAGGCGTCCGTACTTGAATAAAGCAGACAAAGAGCTTTCTTATGGTACCCGTATGAACTCAGTCAGTTCTAAGGTCAGCAGCCCACCTAGTCCGTCGGCCAACACCAGAGAGCGACAAGTTGCGTAGCCCCTCAAACCCGGGGAAGTTTCCGTAGTTGCAATCGCCGAAGAGAAACCATGCGAGTGCATTTGCGATTGTTTGCCATCTTGAAACGGGGCCGTTTCTGAGTAACAAGAACTATGTAACAGGTTGCCCACAGCACGTCTCTCGAATGGGTCCTTTCTACTTGACGGGATGGCCGTAACACACACACCACGAGTCTATTGTCTCGGACTAACGTTTACATAATCGCGCAACGTGTCTACAATACTCTAGCTCCTCCCAACATTCTTACGTTACTAACACGCCCAACTATTACATTCATCCCCCCTTACTTCCTTGACTACAGTACTTCAAGAACATGAACACAAACAATATCAATCACCAAGGACTGTCAAGTCAAATCAAAGTCCGCCAATCGTCTGGGTAATATTACTTGTCTCCTTGGGCGTCCTTCTGCAAGCTGTTGAAGTGGCTGTACTGATGGTTGTACAGGAATTTGGTAAACTTCTTCAGCATACACTTGTTCTTCTTCCATCGATACTCTTCTGTCCTTCTTAGGTGTGGATCTTGTGATCTTGTTCTGAGTTTTCACATTCCTGTCGTTGAACGGCTGCACAGGCTCTTCTAACGTCAGATCTTGATCTTCAGAATGTCTATTCTTGGCTACCTCTCCTTGATAAAATCCTTGTCTATAATAGGATTTTAGACGGTTCACATGCACTCGTTTTTGACATCTCCTTCCTTTCCCCACTAGCTGTATGATAACATTCAGTGCATGGTCAATCACCTTCACGATTTCATATGGACCTCGAAATTTTGCACTTAATTTGGGAGACAGTCCTCTTTTTACTGCCTGGTGATGCAGTAAGACCCACTGCTTTTCTTTGAAACCATGACTTTTTGTTGCGTGGTGACGATTGTAGCCTGTCTGCTGTTGAGCTTGAGATGCTGTGATCTCCTGGTCAACAATTTCTTTAGTCTGTGCCATTGTTTCAGCTAACTTCTTTGCCTAATTAGTTGCTAATTCTATCTCTGGCAAAGAGGAAATACTGGCTTCCACCGGTAATCGAACTTGCCGACAAAAGCACAACTCAAAAGGAGTGATACCAGGTTACATACCTCTTTGATGACCGTACTTTCAAAATTTCTTCCTTGATCGCTATGGATAGTCAGCGGCATTCCAAATCTCAATATTACCGTATTGACTAACGCTCGTGCAGTTGTTGACGCCTTCTGGTCAGGGAGAGGAATCGCCTCTGCCCATTTTGTGAAATAGTCGCTGACTACAAGGAGATACCGATTTCCTCCCGACGACAAGGGAAGTGGGCCGACAAAGTCCATTCCCCACATCTCAAATGGTTGGCCAATAGGGATGGATTGCATTGGCGCAGACACTCTTGCTTGTGCTCTATTCTTTGCCTGACAAGCATGGCAACTCTTTACCCACTCAGTTGCTTGTAGAGTGTACCCTGGCCACCAAAACCTTGTAGTAATTTTTTCCAAAGTCTTTTCAAGCCCAAAATGTCCGCTTTTGTCATGGCAGTGTTCTAAGACCTCAGCAACCAAAGCATTTGGTAACACCAACTGCTTTTGACTTTGATGACATTCCTGCCTTGCCCCTACTCGGTAGAGTACTCCATCTTCCATTTGTAGTTGAGGCCAAATCTTCTTTAATGCCAACCAGCGTCGATTCTTTGCCCATTGTGTTGGCACCTGCCTCCTCCTAGGAAAATCATTCATCACTAGTGAGAGTAATGGATCGGCTTCTTGCAATTGTCGTAACTCTTGGGCAGATCTGTTTATTCCAACACTAGAAACTGGCTTACTTTGTCTTCTGAGGTCATCTTGAAAACTAGGTGGGAACATGCTTTCTGGACACTCAAACTCTCCCTGCTCCTCTGTACTCTGAACTGGATGATCTCGAGACAAAGCATCTGCATTAACATTCTCACGACCAGGTCGGTGTTGAATTTGCCAGTTGTATTCCTCTAACTGCATTATCCATCTAGCTATGCGCCCCTTAGGCTCTTTGAAAGACTTCAACCAAGACAACGGTTTGTGATCAGTTGTTAACACAAACTGGTTACCATAGAGATATGGCCTGAAATATGACACTGCCCACACAATTGCTAGTGCCTCTTTTTCAATAGTAGAGTAGTTTCGTTCAGGCTTCCTCAAAGTACGACTTGCATACCCAATAACACGCTCTACTCCGTTTTGGCATTGAGATAGCACTGCTCCTATACCACAATCAGACGCATCGGTAGCCAATTGAAAAGGTTTTGCTTCAGGACTCAAATCCGGAAAAGCCACAATAGGATCACTCACCAAACATGATCTCAGACATTCAAAGGCTTCATTGCATGCGACTGTCCACTCAAAACGACTATTGCATTCAAGCAATCGAAACAATGGAGCAGCCATCACTGAGAATCCTGAAATAAACGTGCGGTAATACCCTGCCAAACCTAGGAAGCGTCGAACAGCTGCCACACCTCGAGGAACTGGAAAGTTCCTTACAGCCATTAGATTCCGCTCTGCCGGTTTCAACCCATCCTTTGACACCACGTGGCCTAAATATTCCACCAAACTTTTCGCAAAATGGCATTTTTCTGGGCGAAGCTTTAGTCCAGCTTTCTGCAAGCATTGAAGTACATTGGTAAGCCGCTCAAGATGACTATCAAAGGACTTTGAGAAGACAAGCACATCATCGAGGTAAACAAGACAAGCCACGCCTTGTATGCCAGAAAGAACTAAGTCCATCAGCCGTTGGAAAGTTCCAGGTGCATTGGTAGGCCCAAATGGCATTACATTAAACTCAAAAAGACCTCGATGGCATATGAAGGCAGTCTTGTGTCAATCCTTTTCGTCAACAAGAACTTGCCAATAACCCGCTGGCTAAGTCAAGAGTGCTGAAGTATTTTGCACCTACAAGAGCATCAAGGTTGTCATCGACTCTGGGCAAAGGGTAAGAATCCCGACTTGTGACTGTATTTAATTTTCTGTAATCTACACAGAATCGATGCTTACCGTTCTGCCTCTTCTTTACAAGAACAACAGGTGACGCCCATGCACTTGATGACGGTCGTATGACACCTTCTGCCAACATCTGGTCAACCTGTTCTTCTACTACTGGTCGAACGGTATGTGGTACTCGTCTTGGCAGCTGACGAACTGGTCTGGCTGAACCAGTTGGTATCATGTGAGTGGCAACTTGAGTTCTACCCATGTCATGTGGTCCCTTCGAAAACAGATCTTCATAACCACTCAACAACTGATGTAATGTGAGGCTTTCCTCAGGACTCAGAGCTGAATCCGACCAATCAAATTGCTTTATGAATTCTGCATTCAGTGTTTCTGGTGCCTTTTTCTCCGGACCCTCACTCAATCCACAAGCTGCAATAGACTTCACATCAACATCGCACAGTTCGCCTAGCCTTGTGCCCTTCCACAATCGTCTTGGGCCATCCAGGATTAATAGTTCAACTGGTATGGTTTCATCACCCTGTTGCTTCACTTCTACTAAAGCTCGAGCAACATGTACTCCTGTTCTCTCAATAAATAGGGTATCTGGCTCCATTAGCCAAGTTCCAGGCTCTACACTGCCAGTTCCTTCATGAACAACTTTAGCTTTAGCAATTATTCGTTCTCCTGCTCCCTCCGAGTGTTCATCCAGCACCACACTAGATTTTGATCGTCGTAGTGGTGTGGAAAGCTCAGCTACACCTCCGCTCCACTCTAAGCGTGTTTGAGCCAAATCCAGGATCATTCCATGGTCTAGCAGAAAATCTGACCCAATTATAGGACAAGTGTCAAATTGTACCACAACAAACTTGTGCATGGTATGCCAGTGGCCTATTTTCACCTCTATGCTCACTTGTCCAATCACTTCCAATGGATCTCCTGTTACTATTGTCAACTTGGGTTCTTGACCTGAAGGAAAAGATGACATTGCTGTTTGGTCTACCATGTGGTCAGGAACAATAGAGACTACTGCTCCTGTGTCTACTAAGCAAGAAGCATTGTTGTGGTTTAGTTCAAGATTGAGCATCAATGACGTCTCCGTTATACCTGCAACAACATTCACTTGACTACGTTGACCACGCCCTCTCACAACACCTGCTGCTGTAGACTGACTTCTACCCTCTGATTGATGAGGCAACGTGAATCTTCGTCCTGCTGCTGATTGCTGCATCCGTTGAGGGCAATCACGAGCTAAGTGCCCAGTCTCATGGCAAACAAAACATGGTCCAATTGTAACTTGTTTACAATTGCTGCGGAGATGTCCTTCGTCACCACAAGCAAAACAGCGACGTCCCGCCTTTTGTTGCTGCCGCCGCATGGGAACTACACGCTTGGAATCTGGAGTGACGGACGCACCGACTACACTCACCGACTGCAACGCTTGCTCAATCCGATCCAGCCGTTCCGCCAAGCTCACATCAATACTCGCATGATCTGCAATCGCTCGAACTTGACCATCCGTCCGCTTTCCGAGTTTCCTCCGCTCTAACAACATCAATTCGCGTGCTCTGATCACCGCCGCCTGAAAACTCGCCTCAGGGTGTAGGTCCAACTCACCGGCAACGGACGATGCGTTGTCGATCAAACCTTCGACGAAGCGATCCATCAACTGCTGGTCACGCAGCTCTGCTGCCAAATTTGGCATCGCCTTCGTCCAGTTGATGAAGCGGCGACGATTTTTTGTACCTGTGAGAAACACGATAGTTGCCGGTATATCGAAACATCTGCCGTAACTTCTGGCCTTAAATGCAGGTCTTGGTCGTCTTCATATTCTTCTGTTTGTATGTTGAGTTTGCCTTCGTCATGCAACGATAGAGCTACTTTTCTCAGAAGAATCTCTTGGGGCACAGTAGCAGACGTGACCAGTTCCGACTCCGTTACAGTTTGTGGATTTGCAAAGAATATTATGCGACTCTGCTATTAAACTACTTTCAAAGATGCTAACATCTCGGCTGCACTGAAGTTTGTCTAAAGCCTTTTTGTTCGTGTATGCTTAGTAGCATTGTCTGTGATAAGCTCCTATCGGTTTCGATTCATCTGTGCAAGAATTCTGAGGAACCGTAAAGACGTCGTCTAAGGGAATGCTTGCTGCATGTTGCAACGTTCTCCAACTGGTTTGTGTAAGAGCCGTGAGAGATATCATGACGAATATGGCACAGGCAGTGCTCAGAGTCAATTTTTGCTATCTTTGCTCTCTGCAAAGACATCTGATGATATTCAAAACAAAACTGCGAAATGATTTTGAATTTGAGATCTGCCAAGGTCAACAATAATGCAACAATAAATCTCTGACGTTCGGTTTGGTATATAACTGTTCAGTTGACAACTTCACCTCTGATACCGTTGAAAGCTGAGTTAAAGCTGAGTATGAACACTTGGTCGAAAGGAGACAACAAGTAGTTTGCTCACACATAAACTAATGTAGTTAGGCGAAAGCTCTTACTTATATATTGCTAACTGGAAGTTGATCTAGACCACAATCTGGAAGTGAGTGCTTGTACTGTACTGTACCATAGACTTCGATTCACAGTACCGGAAGTAGTCGTTACGCCCCCGCATCACAATTCTTTACACGAGGTTATGCAGATCATCGTCTGTTTGGCGTGTTACTTGTTTCCCACACGTTCAGAAAATAATTTGGACTCTTATGAAGGCAGCCAAATGACAAAGCGACGAGGTTATGACGCCACGTGTCTGAGACTTGAGGTTGGACAAGAGTACTACAGAAAGACCGTTGATTTCCATTCGTAGGAGAACAGCAGACACCGTTTCATAGTCCACAACAAGGTAGCTGTGCAGCGCTTTCATTCTACGTGATGCCTGCTTGCCGGGACATCTATGCTTTCTGTTGGCAGCCTAGTTCGCATTGGTACGGCTTTCTATTTGCTTACAGTTTGTTCTACTGCTGCCTCAATAGAAGTTGAACTGCGAATGAGCAATCTGGTTTAGTTTAGGTCTCTAGAAAAGTTGACAGACGCACAACTCAAAACGTTTCGTCATCGCGTGTCATGTGATCACGTGTGATATTATATCGTAAGCTATTTGGCTAATGCTGCGAGCTAACATGTTCACAATGGATGCTTTATGCCTCAGTAGTTTGCATGATGCGCTTTTACCCGTTTGGAGTGCTCTGTCGACAACAGAGTTACCAAGCTCGCTCTACTGACGTGTGTGCCACGCCCCTAAATTTTGTTGACGTGCTGCTACCTAACGGCCCCGGTATGGAGAGGCAAACAAGTGCAGTTGGACTTCTGTCATACTACTTTATCTTTTAGAGTTATCAAAACTTCCCCGGGCTTGGGGGGTCGAATTTTCGTGGTTGGGCTGATAGTTACTAATCATTGCAAAACAAGTAACACTAGGTCTTGATAACGCCTCACTCGCCCCAGACGCAGTGTGCTTGCAGTCCTGTATAGTAGTGGTGGCAGCGCATCCGAGGGTGAAAATAGATTGCTGATTGGGGGTCTGCCCGTGGCCCCATAGTTAATTCCTACGCCTATGACTAGGCAGTAGACTCTAGTACACACGGTTTGCTTGATGTTTTGCGGTTTCTCTAAGTAATTGAATGTCAATATTACAGAATCTGGGAAACGGTTTGAACTTGTAAGAGACGCTATCTACGACAGGTGCAAGAGTTTCCGACAACCTCTTTCCAAACGGCAACTTCAAGTTCTGTACGCCCGTCTCATCGTAAACGACCATCACAAGGCTATCTACTGTCCCGTATGGAAGTCGGGCTCGACCTCTTGGAGAGCAGTCATGCTCGTCCTAAACGGCTCGTTCAAGACTCTCGACGAGGCCGTCAAGTCTATCTACGCACTCAGAGGGCTGACGACATTCAAATCGTACAAAAACAGATCAGAAATCGAATTTAGACTAAGTAATTACAAAAAGTTCATGAGCTACAGAGAGCCCCTTAATCGTTTTGCAGCCGACTACTTGATGTTGCGAACGAGATCTCGGAGTCATGACGCACAGAGTAAGAGAGCAGTACAATACGCCGACTCCGTGAGAGGACATCCCCATCCTCAACATCCGTGGCAAAATATGAGCATCCAGGACTTTGGCACGTATGTAGTGCGTTTTGGCAACGAGACAACAGGACTAGATAAGCTAGACAAACAATGGATACCACAAAATCTAGCGTGCCATCCGTGCCACATTCAATATGATTACTACATCGATATGGAGAGTTCGACTGTCAACGAAGACATTCATTACATTCTAGCAATGATAGGCGCTGATTGGCTGAAGATGCCTCATGTGAATCCTACGACTAAAGACAAAAGTCCGTATTTGTCCCTACTTTCGGAATCGATGTACAATCGCCTTCTGTCTGTTTACTACAATGACTACGAGATTTTTGGTTTCAAGAGACCACGCAGAAAGGAGTAGATAGCAGCACTCTCTAGCTACGCATGTATGCGTTTCGATCAAACCAAAGACTTGTCAGTACGTTTTCGAGGTATTTGTATGCTAGGGTTACTCAAGTTGGTACTCCTACTGGCAGGCGGAGTCTTTTTCTAGATTGTCTGACTTTCGCGTTTGTCAAAAAGAGAAGGAATATATACTATGTATATCTCCAAGGTCGCACTAAGCAACCATCTCTATCGTCCATCCACCTGTTTTACCTCTATACAGTCAAGGGCGAGGGCGTGGCGCCCGGGAGATGCAGCTGTATTTTCATATTGGAATCTGATGGTTTCAGGTTGGTATAATGTATACAGAATCTTGTTATTAATTAATTAACCCGAAGAGGGTTACACCTCAGTAGTGCCTCTCTGGATGGACGGACGGACCGACAATTGGCATGCAGCGCATGCGCTCATTTCTAGCTAACGCTGGTGTTTGATGTGATTTTGCTTGTAAAGGTGTCCACAATCCTACGTTCACGTACCAGTCCCCTTCTCGCGGTCTTCAATGGGCTTTGACTGATTAGATCCAAAGTGAAACGCTTCGTCAACCTTTTGTAACTCTAGGCTAGCAGGGATAGCAATACCAACCGACGAACAACGCGCGCTAGGGTTACATTCATTTTCAATAAGTCTTGCACTGTATTGTGTAGGAACCTTGAAACAGAGAGGATGGTCACACGTGCACTACAAATCCTAAAGGATAACAGCTACGTATTTCAAATTTAAAAAACCGCTTGATAACAACGTCATGGGAAAAGAAACTGGATGGTAATAATTGTTGCCTTTCCCCCAAAGCCGTGGATGTCAAAATTGGTTTGGAACAAACACCGAAAAATGGAGCTGACAGCTGCCTGTTCAGAGATGCATAAATCAGACATCCTTGTGTCTACAACATACGGGCATTGTTTACAATACATGCACTCAATAAGCGTAAGTTGAAAGTACAGAAACACTCAACTCTTGAAAATCAACGTCACGTGTTGTACAGGAAATAATATCAATAGAAATTATGTCCGAAACCGTGACTGAAACGATGACTAGAAATTACCTTCCTCCTTCGCCTACTAAAACCTCAAATCCAAACAAACTATCTCCCATACTTACGACACATCAACACACAGTACATCGTCAAACAAACCTACTCGACATCAACACACAGCAGTCACACGGTCTGTCTTCAGCGTTCGTTTCGTATCAACACACTCATTTGGTAACTAATCCCACCAGCTGCTCGTAGAATTGCTCTGTCTATTGCCTCCTCCACCTTGTCTATATCCACCACGAGAAATAGCAACAAACCCCCCTCCACCTCCGTAGCCACCGTAATTACCACCACCATATCCTATGGGATATCCACCACTGCCTCCGCCTTGATACATGAAAGCACCAGGAGATGAGAACGAGCGATGAGTGCCTGAATTTTGGCGAAAGTCTCGTGATCCGTATCCTCCCCTAGAACAATACATCAATCACGGTGTGAGAAAGAGGGCAGAATTGTACGCGAACAATGTCTACACACGCGACATGGCATATGGATAAACTACAAAAATTAATTAATTAATTAATTAAACAGGTGCCCGAGATACACACAATTTCAATCGGAGTAAATGTAAAGCGTCGTTGAATGGGCATAGATTGATGTAATTATCAAGGCAATCCCTAGACTCAATACTCAATGAGTATTCCAGTTTTCTGAGCAAAAGGCAATGCTGAGACTCTGTCTCGATCAATACAGTCGTTGACCATTATTATTAGCAGAACTCTGTCACAATAACTGTACAACTCTGGCACCACAACTTTCAACACGCTGCGAACATTTTTGTTCCAGTCGGTCACGCTCACTAACAATTTCTTACACATTCAACTTCCGCCTCAACTGTTACAGAATTATGGTCACTGACTGCTGTTACTCTGTGCCATATTAAATACGTCACAGAATAACTGCTGTTGGTGACCAACCAACTACAACAAAGCTCTCATGATGTGACGTGTCCACAGATACAAACACACCACAAGTAAGTAACTACACAAGGCCAGACCAATTAAATTTATTGATGATCCAATTCACCAGACCAGATTTGAACTTCAACAAAATAAGATTAGATTTGATATGCACATGCACGATGATGTTATGCTTGCTATAAAGCAATTTGGTGTACATACATGCTGCGAGTAGGTATCAATGACTCCTCAAGTGTTCACAGTGCATGTGGTCCAGCGACTGTTTCCATGTTCCGCTCAGTAACATCAGTTGTTTTAGTGTCTATTTAGCTATCTCATGTACATTAGTAGGTAGTGAACTAAAACTTGTGCATGCTCAAAATGTGAAACTATGTCAAAACGATCATTACTTTTTGGCAAGCAAAACGAGCCTCCCTCCCTCCCTCCCTCCCTCCCTCCCTCCCTCCCTCCCTCTCCATCTCTCTCTCTCTCTCTCTCTCACACACACACACACACACACACACACACACACACACACTATCTATTTATTCTTTCAAACAGATTCAGTTCTCTAAACAGTCCACTGACAAGATCACGTGATCTCTCAACGACCCTCAGCACGTATACAATACTGCAGCAAAAGTTTTTACTGTAGTTGACTCTACACATAAGCGGTATATTGCACTGGAAGTGGTAATATCATTTCGAAAAGCCATAGTCAAGAGAGAAGTCGTTCGCTTTTTTGCCGAGTTGGCATCTTGAGCTACACACTTCCATCTAGCAGCCATTTTTGATAATGTTTCATGCGCACGCACAAACACCAAAGCCAAGACAACTGACAACTTTTGAGACCAAAATATTTTTTCTTCTATTCTATTATTTTTCAAAGGCAAAAATTTGAAAAGATTATGTACTTGAAAAACTTTAAGGGCAGTAGGGTAGCCTCGCTTGCTTATTAATTAAACACAATGTTACATAACATTTTTACTAGTCTATTTATATTTAGGCCAGTTGGTCTGGTTTTCATGTCCAAATATTTGAGCATCAAAATAGTAGCTGGTCTGGCCTACATGCCTTACATTCCCTTGAGATTACTACCTCACACAGTAACACAGACAGTATCAATACACAGTGACATGCCATCGTGCCTTTTCCCTAATTCTCGTTTGATACCCACAGTTCCTACCTACCTTCGTGCCCTTCCTCTTCCATACGTACGTCCTGCTTGCACGGCCAACGTTCCCAGCCAATCGGGAACCTCCTGGTTGGCACTCTCCAGCAAATGACACAGTTCCTTTAGAATGTTCTTGTTCTTGTCATTGAAAAACGACGTTGCCAGTCCTAAATTAAGTCAGGAGTCAACATGGTAACAAACACAATGTACTCATTTCTGTCTACTCACCGAGGTTTCCTACTCGTCCTGTTCGTCCAATACGATGGACGTACTCTTCGATGTCGCTTGGAAGATCAAAATTAATGACGTGTTTGACATTCGAAATGTCGAGTCCACGAGCTGCAACCTGCAATACATGCTAGAGTCAAATAACGAATACGCACAGTATCTAAATGTCATATGAATGGAACACCAGCAGAAACAACTACAACAACAGCTATCGTAATGTGGAGTACGCTTACAGCGGTAGCAACTAGTATTGGGGTTCTCCCTATTTTGAAAGATCGGAGAGCCTCTTCGCGTTCTCTCTGCGAGCGATCTCCGTGTATGGAGGTAGCAGGATATCCTTGGTTGTAGAGGTAATGTTCAAGGGCATCTGCACCTTTCTTTGTCTCAACAAAGACGAGTGTGAGAGAGTCGGGACCTGCAATAACACAAGTAATCAGTTGCATTATGATTACAAGTGCAGACCCCATAATCCTTAATTAGTAATGATGTAAAACATAGGTAAATAACTAATAACAGAAACTTGCAATCATACCTTTAAATACAAGAAGCAAATCAAACAAAAAAGGACTGAATTTAGTTACAAGCTCGAACATGCTATGGATGCACACGAATGCAACACTCCACACACACCACACACACACACACACACACACACACACACACACACACACACACACACACACACACACACACACGGCAAAATGGCAAATGGATAAGGACCTGCCGTTAAACAGTAATGCCCCCAGCCAGATGGCTGGGTTCCTGTGCACTAAGTAGGAGCTATGGGCCATGCTAAGCAATCTCCTGGAGCCTGGCCAGGTGCTCACACACACACACACACACACACACACACACACACACACACACACACACACACACACACGCGCGCGCACGCACGCACACACACACACACACACACACACACACACACACACACACACACGCAAGCACCCCTTAGCCTTTCCGTTTCTACAAATTTTATCTCACCGGTTGCATTCAGCAGATCCAATAAGAATTCCCGCTTGTCGTTCTCGTCGACCCACACAATTTTCTGAGTGACGTTTTCACACGGAGCTCCAACTTTACCAACAGCAAGGAAAATGTAGTTATTGAGGAAATCTTGAGCCAACATCTAAACACAAAGAAACACAACAGATTAGACCACAAAAAAGGGCATACAGTACCAACTATACACTGAAACAACTAATACCTCTGAATACAAACAGTTACAATACATCAGAGTTATTCACATTGTAAGTATTTGTTATGTTTTCTACTAATCCTGCCTTCATATGCACATCTTTACGGCATAAAGTGATGCCCAACTTATACCCCGTTTACACCAGTATGCATTGCAAGCCGAGCAGCACCAGCCCAGCATTCCAGCCCGTGTTTACACGACACACTCTGTAGAAGCAAGCCAGTGCCTTTACTGTGAGTGTCATTAACGTGCGTTAGTTACTTCAGATTGACATAGCTTGCATTTTCTCTATGGCTTTACAACAGTCATATCAAGAAATGCGTAGGACATACACGAGACGTCGTGCTATTTGTAGGAGACGTAGGTTTATCTCTAGGTGACTGTTGCAGCAACGGAGTTCAAAAGATATTTTCTTGCACATCTTGGTTGCTCCATAATCAGATAAGACACAGAGCCTCCGTCTTGCTCACACCATTTGTACCAAATGAGCATGTGTGGCTCGTATTCCAGCACGCTATGTGTTTATGCAATGTACTTGACCCGAGCCAGCCCAAGCTGGTGCAGCTAAAAATACCAGCTGGCACGGATCGGCCCATGTTTACACGTACTTACTTTAGAAACAGATAAGTGCTCGTGCAAACGGGATATTAGCAACACAACCGCACGGTAAACGGATGTTACTCCATGTTTCAACACAATCCCATGATTGTATGATGACACATCCAAACTAAAAGTCTGCTCTAATAAAGAGTAATGCTTCTGTCCACTGGTTTGGTCAGTAGGCTGGTCAAAAGGTCAACTGGCTTGGCAAAAACTAGTTTGACTACTACTGAAAACGCTCAACTCTCGCTGAGTAGTTATTCTTTAGAGCCCTCAGACAGCTATTCCTAAATTCTTAACATTCTGGATAAATTTACGACAGCAACCTGTCGTCTGTCATCAAAACACTATTTCAACATGTGTGTGTGTGTGTGTGTGTGTGTGTGTGTGTGTGTGTGTGTGTGTGTGTGGTGTGTGTGTGTGTGTGTGTGTGGTGTGTGTGTGTGCCTACCTGTATTTCCTTTGGGAATGTGGCACTGAACATCATAGTTTGTCGATTTCCTCTTTGTGGCATGGCATCTTGGTCAACTATACGACGAATCTGAGGTTCAAATCCCATGTCTAACATACGATCAGCCTCATCCAAAACGAGATGCCTACGTAACACAGACTACATAAAGACAAGAACAAACTCAAAAGTAATAAACAAACATAGATAGTTCATAGCATATAAAATGTATTAGCAGCAATGCAGAAATAAAGAAGTTTTGAATGACAACAAACAGACAGACAGACAGACAGAGAGACAAACAGACAGACAGAAAAACCCATCCCGGATGTTGCATTAGTTGCATTTCTTTTTGGTAAGTGTAGTCAAGACTGCAACAAAACAGAAGGAGGAGAGGAGGTTCAAGTTGACGTATGCAGCTTCGGCTGCTACCGTCCCAGTGACATCGTTGCCCGTTCAGGGATCCCACTTGTTGCTGTTAGGTTCTATGCATTTTGTTAGTTTATTGTTTCTCCTGGCTACACGTCTGCACCGGCTATGGATTGTCATTCATCGTGTCGTTGCTTCTATTGTTTGATGTCCAATGTTCTCGTTCACTCATCTATTGTCTCAGTTTTCCCACCCTTTGTCGCTGCTCTCTGGAGCTGTTGTCGCAGCCAAACCTGCTCACAGAGCTTCTACACACACACACACACACACTCTCTCTCTCTCTCTCTGGATTGTCAGTCATCGTGCTGTTGTTTGTTTTGTTTGTTGCTGAACGTTCCCATCCACCCGCCCATTGTCACCATCTACCTGACCTCCGTTGCTGCTTTCTGGAGTTGTTGTCGTGGCCAAACCTGCCCATGGAGCTTCAACGTGTACTCTCTGGATTGTCAGTCATAATGTTGCCATTTCTATTGCATGCTGTTTAATATTCTCGTCCACCTGCCTACCCGCCTTTCCTTACTACTTCCTGGAGTTACTGTCGCAGTCAAGCCAACTAAATCTAGACAGGGACATCTATGTCCCTTATGTTTGTGTGTTGTAATTTCATTCCTTTTAGATGGATATTTAGCTTAGCAGTTTTTACCTATAGTATTCTTGTAAAATTTTGCTTTTTGTGTTCAATAGTGAAATAATACAGAAAGACAGACAAACAAACAGATAGACACAAAAACAGACAAACAGACAGACAGAACTCATTATTTAGCTGTGGTGTCTTTTACTAATATTCACTGTGTGGTAGTATTGATGTTGAAATAAATGACAGACAGACAGACAGACAGACAGACAACAGACAGACAGACAGACAAACAGACAACAGACAGACAGACAGACAGACAGACAGATTCATTTATTATCATCAAAACTCTACGTATGTACAGGAAACTTTCAAATATCTACCAGTCCTTCATAACTAAGCAAATTATAACACATTAATGGACTTGGCCTACAACATTGCAGTCAAACATTATGTCACTGTCGTTTGTACTGACAGACAGACAAACAGACAGACAGACAGACAGACAAAGACAGACAGAGACAGACAGACAAAGACAGACAGAGACAGACAGACAAAGACAGACAGAGACAGACAAACTGACAAACAGACAGACAAATAAACAGACAGACAGAGACAGACAGACGGAGACAGACAGACATACAGGCAGACAACAGACAGACAGACAGACAAAGACAGACAGAGACAGACAGACAAAGACAGACAGAGACAGACAGAGACAGACAAACTGACAGACAGACAAACTGACAGACAGACAGACAAATAAACAGACAGACAGACAGAGACAGACAGACAGACAGACAGATTGTTATATTTGAACTCTTACTCTACCAATAACAATCACTAACTTTACGTATGCAACAATAACAGTCAATGAACAAAGACAGACAGACAAACAGACAGACAGACAAACAGACAGACAGACAAACAGACAGACAGATTGTTTTATTTGAACGCTTACTCTACCAATAACAATCGCTAACTTTATGCAAAACAATAACAGTCAATGGACAAATGTTGAATGACGGATAGACAGACAGACAGACAGACACGAGTTTCAATTTTAGCTTAGTTTAGAGGCCGTCCGTAATTACCAATAGTTTTCGCAGAACAAAATTATTTCGAACCTGGATGGTGGGTTGGGGGCCAGGACGAAGTGAAAAAAATATTGAATCCCGTGTCGATGCATTGATTTCTAACAGTACAGTAGTAGAGTTTATGATTAATTAAGATCAGTCTACTATTTTCTACCTTGTGGAAGCGACTCACGTATTAAACTCATCGTTAGTCATACTACTTGCTCGCGACCCTGTGCACAACACCAGACTGCACGTGTACCACATGCGAGCATTTGAGCAACATGTCATTGTTAGTGATAGCATGTACACGTGCCATGGGCTGTGCTGCGGAAGTGTCATTTCTTGACGATGATCGTACGAGTGCTTGGTGAGGTTCTGCGTCTGAGTTTCGACGAGATCACGCCTGTAATATGTGTGGGTCATTGTCGAAGGCTTGAGAGTTGAGGTGGAAAGTGTGGCTCGCTAACCTCCCCAAAACATCCGGGACTTAAATGTAGCAAAATCCGTGAACAGAACGTCTGTGCAGACAACGTTGTTCAGGAAGTTAGCAAAGAAGAATCCGTTCTTCGAGAAGTCTCTGTCAGCTGACTCAGGATACTATGCTGTAATTGAAGCACTGTGGACTCTAGAGCCATGTGGAGCAAACAGGCAAACTTTCTTTGAGAAGTTTTGCCTGTAAACGGGTTTGCCATCACTGAACCTTTGATGGCTGTGGTGCAGTGTTTTCATCATACTATCAACTTACCCAGCATAAGCAGAAGGAGGGCCACATAATGGCCAGAGGTCGCCCAAGAAAGAAGCAAACTATTATACTTTAGGGGGAATGTGTGCTCTGTACCGTGGATTGTACTGTGTCTACTTATGTTTTGTTAATGCCTTTTACTTCCTTATTAAAAGTTCTCTTGGTTGTACCAGTGTTTATTCAAACATGATTACGCACTGAACAGCTGACGGTATCTTGTGGTATATTTAATAGTAAAGGCAATAGCTCTGTGAGCACGGCCCATTGTGTGTGAAATAAACAATGTTTTTTATACTTTATAATATTAAAAAATAGGTGCAGTGACCATCAATATTTTTAGCTGAAAAAGTAGGGGGTGCGTGGTGGGGTCTGGTTACTTTGGATTTCGTTCGTTCTGCGAAAACTATCGGTAATTACGGACGGCCCCTTAGTTGATGAACACTACTACAGTATTTTCCCCATACAATGATCCAGTTGGGGTAACCAATTATCCGGTTGGGGCAACCAATTATCCGACTCAGCCAACCAATTATCCGCTTGGCGCAACCAATTATCTGATTTCGTTCTGCCAACTGTATTTCGCGAATCAGACTCCCACGTTGCGTCGCTTGTAGTTCAGTGCTTTGAGTCACAGTCAAAACTCTCTCACACGCAGGCAGATTGTTAGCACCGTGGGAAACGCTATGTCACGATCGATCCGGCTGTATCCGCAACTGAACAGCTCTGCTCTGCCATCTTTCCTAAAAGATCTCTTCACAATAACCTCATTGACTTGAGAGGAGGAACCGCTGCACCATCGACAATGACACTTGTCGACTCGCGTGCTCATCCGGTTCAGAAACATCACCTAGCGAGCTGGAGAATACTCTGAGGTCTGTCGCATGAATGAAGGTCTCCTAGCATTTATTACACGGTATTGAAGCCAAAACACCACTATTCATGAGGATATAAGCTCAACACATGTAACTACGAGCTGAAGACCACACACAAGCAACTCGTGTACGTGCAATGCCTGGTGTTAGCCAAGACATTTTATGTCTTATGTTTTTGCTGTTAGGTGATGCATGGAGGCTGCAACCATGGACGTAAAATCTTGCAAGAGTACGTGTCACTGCATGTCTACAGCGTGCAAGCATTTGTAGAGGCAGACATCTACTGTAGTATAATTATATACTCAATCTGTCAGTGACATCATGACTGTCATTGTGATGGTTCTACTGAAATACTGTAGACATAACATTTACTTTAGCAATTAACATGTGTTTGTGTTTCACTCGGTACCACTAGCTACTAGGTACAGGTCCAACACAAACGAAAGACTACATACAGTATACAGACACGAACATGCACATACACGAAACAAACAGACAACAGTATGTAGTATATAATGTGGATGTTCTACATATCTTCTAATCTTGCTGCTTGTGCAGCTTTGACAGTACGTACATGACACAAAGCGTTCAGAGTTGAAGCCCCTGTTACTTCTTTGAGTGCATCAGGACTCAATGTAGCGAAAGTTGCCGTCTTGCTGTGACAAGACTCTGACCCTCCATTGCAACAACAGGACTATGTTCGCTCAATTTTCTCTTTATATGAGCCTTTAGACTCTGAAAGCAGTTCTCAATCGAATTGAGGGTGCAGCTGTAGGGAGGAAGACGAACAAGTTTACAGTCCTCTGGCATATCCTCACTAACTCTTGCTTCCACACCGCGATGACATGGGGCATTGTCAAAGACTATGTACCGATTCCGACCATGACCAGGTGCCATTGGTTCACCAAAGTCACATTCAAAGAGTGATCTTACAAACTGGTCAAATTGATCTTGTCTAGCTCCGCCTACAATTGTTGTACTATGTATGACTCCTAGACCAGGGCAAATGGCACACATTAATGTAATATTGGGCATTCGTTGATTGTCAGCTACTCTTTTGGCAGAAAGACCTCTCACAGACCTACCTCGTGTTCTAGCTGTGTACATGCCATACCCACATTCATCCACGTAGCAGAATCTGGCTCCTTGCTCATGCTCCCTTTGCAACCATTCTGCGTGCCTCTTTCTTGCTTCTTTATTTTCTAGAGAATTTCTTCTCTCTGGAACCAGTTCCATCTTTTTTTAAGGTGATGAGCTGGCCTTCCAACTTCCTAGCGATGGTTGACTTTGATAGCTCTAGAGACTTCTGCTGTAATAGTAAGGTTTGCATTTCTGCTAGAGTCAGGTCTGGGCGATCTTTGATTGAACTCAACAAAACTTCTACAGTTTCCTGGTTGACCCTCGGTCCTCCTCGTCGTTTGGTCATATATTGGCGTTTGGCTGCAAATTCGATACACGGTATCTTCTCTAACGCCGTACAGAACTGTCATTTCTCGGTAGGATAGTCCTCGCTTGTGCACGTTTATAAGCACAGATCTTACTTCGTTGCTGATGGATTTTCCTCCACATTTGATGATAGCGGGAGCAACAGGGATAACATCAGTACCAAGCATTATAGGACGCAAGAAGCACTACTGCTATGCCTAGCAATGACTGAATTATTGACTCATTCGGTAATCTGTTAGGTACAAAACAGCGCTTCTCTAACTACACTGCTCCTCACTGAAATCACTAGTCGGATAATTGATTGCCCCAAGCGGATAATTGATTGGCTGAGTCGAATAATTGGTTGACTGATTCGGATAATTGGTTGCCCCAACCGGCTAATTGCACGGGAAATACTGCAGTAGTTGGACAGTACATAGTACCCTGCATTGCAAAATGTATCATAGATAATAGATAAAAGTTCAAATATGTGTTTGACAGACAGACAGACGGGTAATCAGGCAAGCATCAGACACAAACAGACAAACAAATCCAACAGAAACGGATTCAGCAACTCATGTCATAATAACTGACCGACATAGATCCAATCCGACTCTTCCCCTTTCCATCATATCTACCAATCGACCAGGAGTAGCCACCAGTACGTGACACCCTCGATCCAGTTCACGTAGCTGACTTCCAATATCAGCTCCACCGTAAACAACACATGGACGCACATGCGAACGATACGCAAACTAACAAAAAAACATACAGTAAACAGCACACTAATTGAGAAAACTAGAAAACTGACCTTGCGTGTTTCATCATATATCTGACATGCAAGTTCACGTGTTGGAGCTAGAATAAGAGCAAGAGGATATTGCTTGCGACGACCATATTGACCAACAACCTAATAGAAAAATATTACAGTAAGCTCTCATGATCAGAATCAAATTATACTGTAATCGAGTATGTGTTATAATATTAGAAACCTTCTTGAATTGGTAGTGGCAATAAAATAATGATTCAATTCATGAATTGCAAGTAAACAGTTAAAGACAAGATCTAATCCAAACCGGGATTATTCCCTCCTATCTCACACATATCACCCATAAACCAATGAACAACCAGTGATGTTGAAATGATGACAAACTGAAGTAGCCACTGTATCCAAACACACACACACACACACACAGACACACACACACACACACACACACACACACACACACACACACACACACACACACTAGTGTAAGGCTGACTTTTGTCTTCTAATGACAGCAATAACTAATAATTCTCTTCCTTTAGAATTAGAAGACACACCATCTTCCTACAATCAAATTCTTCTTGTTGACATGCAAACTATAGCCACTTGTATGAGCCTCTGATGTGATAGAAAGATATGTTGTATGTACCTTCTCTTAACTCATATCTCTAATTCAAATATCTTAATAATTGTTTTCTCAACAAACAAGAAGGAAATTGAGTCACAGGCACAAGCAGGAAAGACTGTCACATGACTAAAGTCACACAACTAGAGTAGCGTGTGAAGTCTCCATTAGATGCTGATCACAGTGCACGTAGAACCAACAAATGTGTTGACCATGCTTCTAACTAAGAAACTGTCAAACTCATCCACCATCTACTACACTCATTTAGATTACCTCTAAGCACTGGAAAAAACAATATAAACAACAGACAGACAGACAGACAGACAGACAGACAGAAAGTTGAACTTCTAAATAAGTAATGATTTGACAACAGACAAACATTTGAATCAAGCTACAGAGAACGAAGGGGTAGCTGCTGATAGGAGAGGAAAGGAAAACAATAAAGTACAGACAACTCCAACTTCCTGGAGCACCATGATTGAGGTTTGTTCCCCTTGTCATGAAACAATTCGGTTGTTGGGGTAAAGAAGCCAACAAATACTTGCAGGAACTGTCACAGAGGGCATCAGATGATTCAGGCAAGAACTGCAAAAAATTATGTGCTTCTGGTGGAAACGCTTCTCAATGACATCGCAGCGGTGTAACGCTAACACAATCACTAAGAAGATTTTTAGATTGACAAACAAGACAAACAGACAGACAGACAGATAAAAGACAGACAGACAGACAAACAGACAGACAGACAGACAGACAGACACAGACAGACAGATAATTTATTCTCATACAGATTCTACTTGTACATATGCTAGGATTTTTTAAATGCAAATCAGTCCTTGCAAACAACAAAGTCATTAACTAATGGACTTGACCTTGAATGTCAAATCAAATAATCTATCTAAATCACCATGATTAGGTGACAGTTTTGAAAGTTTTCTAAGGACAAACAGACAGACATAGAAACAAACATATAAAAGACAAACAAACAAATAAAAAAGACAAACAAACAGGCTTACTAAATAAAGGCATATGGATACCAACACCAATAAACATGAATCTTGATAAACAATATGCAAATGCAGAAAGGCAAGACAACCAAGAAATGCACCACACCTCAGCACCGTCATATGGTCCACTAGTATACAGTTGGTTCAGAATTGGCACAAGGAATGCTGCTGTTTTGCCTGATCCTAAAGTGGACAAACACACAAACAACAATCAGACACCCAATACTGACAAACCACTAACAGTCATTGACCTGTTTGTGCGCAAGCCATCAGATCTCGCCTAGCAGAAATGATAGGGATGGAATATTTCTGCACCGGAGTTGGTTTTGCGTATTGACAAAGCTGACACACAAAACAACACCAATAAACATGAAACTATCAGTCATGCAAATGGATAACATTAATTAATTAAATCATTATACCTGAATGTTTCCTTTGATTATTTCTCCCATGTCCAACTCACTAAACTAACACAGAACCTCGTACTTTCCATGTGTGCATGTGTGTGTGTGTGTGTGTGTGTGTGTGTGTGTGTGTGCACGCGCACGCACGTATATGCTGACATGTCACGTCTCCTTACGTCTGAAACATGTGGAGGGCAATCTTTCCCGGTCGCCTCCACTTCCACTTGATCATATCTGTCAAAGTTAATTCCTGTGTTGTGACCCGCGAACAGATCTCTGTAAATAAAAAACAAAAACACCATACAGCAAAATGCCTTGCGCTTCAAAACAGATCAGATCACGTAACCGACCGTTCCAGTCTGTCATTTCTAGCTGTCGGTTTGCTCCAATCTTCTTGAATAATTTCTCGATCCCTGCTTCCTCTCCTCTGGTCGTCGTAGCCTCCATAACCATAGCTATCAGTGCTTCCGCGACGACTATCGCCATCCGAGCTGCTACGTCGACCGCCTCGACCGTAGCCACGACTTACAAGCCGACAACATTCTATTACACTCTGTCTACATAAAGAACGTACTTCATTGCTTACACATCTCCACCTTGACCTCTCCCATATCCGCGCCAACCAGCAGGATAATGAGACAATGAAGAGAGATCTATCATATTACAAGGTCAGAGTCAGTCACCTTACGTTAACACTTCAAAAAATTGTTACAAAAATGTCGAAAATGAGACAGTTGACATCAACGTTGTCCAATAATTGTCTGTTGTACTGTAAGCATGTTCAGTATATAACACTATACAACCATAAAACATGCAAATAAATGAAATTCGTGTGGCATCCTGTTCAATAAACTCATTAACATGGCATCTCAGAATTACTTTGTCACTTTGCCATATTTCCAGTACCGTATTTCTTTGATTAATTAAACACCACCCTCGTTTAGATGCCACAGCTGAGACTACAGACAGAATATAAATGCCACCCTTGAATAACTTTTAAGGGAACTGCAATATTTAGTGTGCTACAAACATCAATATACATGATGTGTGTGTATATATATATATACATATATATATATATATATATATATATATATATATATATATATATATATATATATATATATATAACTGCCACATTTCACTAATTCCAATAGACCACGCTCAAAGTTTGAACAAAAAATCATACGACTTCTTTAGAGGCACACGTAAGGAAAACACTTCATTAGACTGACGGGTGGTTCATAATTTCGTCATTTCCACAAGTGTACAAAACGTATGCCTTTTGGCTACCCCTCCCCTCCTCCCAAAAGAGTATTTTAAAATGACGATTTTCTGATCACGTGCTGAAATGTACCAGTATGCAGCAATGCTGCGTCTAGTACTACAACTCACCCAGTGTTCTCCCCAGGATCTTTTGGCAGAGCGAGTCGCTCTGCCTTATTCTACGCAATTAAGCTTTTAGGTAAAGTAGATCATCCAGATGTCAAGATTTGAGGATCTCAAAGTAAGCTTATTAAATTAATTAACTAAGACAGCGGGTGGCATCTAATTGTGCGGACTAACTGTGTGGAACACTTAACACTTTTACACCCAGGCATGCAGCCCTTAATTAACCATGCTTTTGCAGCTGGTGTTCACGTGCAAGTTGGTATATACGTATACATGTCAGCGAAGTGCACTTGTCATGTGGGCGTCGCAGAGAACTATTGAGTCTTTCTTTACGAGCAACGCTGTCGAAGATACAAACACCTGCATTGTTGAAAGAAAACGAGCGGCAACTGATGAAGCACAAGACAACTGGAGTAGATCGCCAGTGACTAAATGATATCCCGGCCATGGCTTCTAGCTGCACATGTAGTGAGGCAGAAAAGGAGACACAGTCATTGCTGTGCTCTCTTTGTCAAAAGACATAATCTAGGACTAAAAGATGTGCACTACGTAAATCTATTTAGATTAATATCCCATGTAAAACTATCAATCGTCAAAGTCTACTAGAGCATGAAAGCCGCTCGTGCCATGAATCAGCTGTCTTTAAAGTAGCAACCCGCACACTGTCAGGCAAGGACGACGAAATTTCTAGAGCTTGACACAGTTGAGCCTCATTGATCTGTAAAATATAGTTTTAACTGCCATTGGGCGTGGCATTGGGTAACGCCCACTTCACGGAGTATTCAGCTCTGCCTTCTAAGATTTCTGGGGAGAACACTGTCACCTACTGCACATAGTCTAGTATTGTCTACATACTTGGCAATTAATATTAGACAACCAACACTTGTTCAATACACTCATTTTTTTTAGCAGCTATGTACTCTAATCGCTTTTTGTAGGCGGACGTCCTCGCTTCATCCTGTGGTTAGTGTTCACTTGATGCTTTTGAAGTTGGTAACGAGTTGGATATGACTAGCTATAAACTTTGCATACATGACTACTCGAGGTCTGTGTAGCTGATACCCGTCTTTTTCCACCGTCCACCAACAAACTGTGACGTTGCCCATCAGACTTGTCTTTTGCAGCTGCTGTCCACTCCTTCTGTCCGGCACTCACTGCCTCTCCGTGATCAATGTTCGTTGTTGAACACAAAGACGTTCATAAAGTGGTATAGACAGTGCGGATTCTTGTGCACAACGGTTGGTTTATGCAGGCAATAAGTAAAGAACGACTGAAGGTCTTGAAAGGCTTCCATGCAGACCTCCACGCTACCTTAATACCCGGAATAGTTCAGGATGCGGATCGGCAAACTTTACGATTCCACTCCGTATCGAAAGATCACAACTCAAAGCAGTCTATTAGACCATCTAGTAATGGTCTTGCGCAACGCGTCTCCCGAGCATTTAAAGGGCATCGCATAAAGCATCACTTGGTATTAGAATGAGAAGACAAATAAATCAATATCCTAATCATCATTTAAAAAACGTACGCAAGATCCTACCCCTACCCTCCTAGCGTATGTTTTGTATAATCGTGAAATTGACAAAAATTGTGAACCACCCCTAACCGGATACTGTTTCACTGAATGACGTCTCAGAATGTGAAATGCTTACACCAGCATGGTAAGTGTTGTTCTCTTGATAAGATGTCAAACCTACAGAGTGTACACGTACACACTCCTAAAGCATAGACAGAGAGCGATAACAAATAAATGCCACCCTTGAATAGATGCCATCTTCGAATAAATGCCGCAGTTTAAACTCTAGCTAAAATATCAATGCCACTGCGCTTAATCAAAGAAATGAAAAATCCTTGTCACCCAACCAGTCATCTTTGACAACTAAAGGTACCTTAATTAATCATGTATTTGACTATGTAATGTCATCAAATAACCATGTCCCTCATTCAGACCATCCAGTTGTGTTGAGTCATCGATATGCTGAGTTGATAGAAAAATGTTACTAGACTCAAGTCAAAAACAATCATTTAAATGCATCTTCAGCTAATTTTGCTTTCTGTGTAGAGAGTATGAAGACGCGTGTCCTGATAGTTTTCACATATTTCAGTTTTACTGATAGATATTAATGTAGGTGGTGATGACAGCTCTATGGGACAAAACCCTCTCAGGAAGGTGAATTTCAACACTCAATTAACTCTGTACAAACCTTCTAAATCAAAGACAACATAAGCGTGATAAAACCACACTTTACAGTATGTGTTATGAATGCGTAAGAACACGGAAACACAGAAGCTAAACAGATTTACTACAATTGGCAGAAATATTGACATCCTACTAAGTTAATTTAATTAAGAATGCTGCATCCACCACTGATTACCGAATCCTCCAAAAATGCAAGTGGACCGATTTGCGAAAACAGCAAGTCAGTTAGTTAGACACAGACACATGCCTTACAACAAGTTACATACTGTACTAAAATAGTCACTTGCTGTTGGCTAGCACAACGACCAATGAACAGCAACTCGTGCTCAATCAACTTGAACACGAGTACAACGACTAATGAACAGCACGCAGACATCACAACCACAACAGCCACACTTGACCATCAATGAAGTCACCCATTCCCACTCGTACGTACTTACCTCTTGCGCCAAAGCGAGCACCGTACGTGTCCGCTTCTCTGTAGACAAAATTCGCACTCTTCCCTCGCAGATGAGGGGGAACGTATCTCTCTATAACGCCACAGAGACACACAAAGTGAGACGAATGTCGCCCTGTGATTCTGTTATGTAATTTCACTCACGAGAAGGACTTTGCGTTGCCGCCCAACTGCCACTACAATCAGAAGCAGATGGGGAACCCAAGTCCAGACCAGACAACTGTATACACAATGGGTTGAAAGTTACAACGTGAAATTAATAGAGAAATCGGTCAGAGAGGCGAAACAACGTGACTGGCAGTCTACTGGACTCCTCGCCTCACCTGCTGCTCTAGACCTGTTCCATCTTTGTCTCCATAACTCATAACTGGGTTGCCAACTTCTAGTATTTGTCTTGAGAGCTCACCAAACCGTGTCAGCGATTCTGTACGGTCAGCACATGGAGTGGCTACCCGCTGATTGGCCGAAACGAGGAAGCGCCTTGTGACGTCACAAGTTGTGAATTTCAATAACTTTCGAAAAAGCAATAATAATTATTGATTACAACTACTAAAGTATATTCACTATAAAAACATAATTATTTGTTTGACAGAAATTGTATGCTCAAAATCCGTGTTTTCATTATGCTCAAAATGTCTTATTATTAATATCAACTTTGCCAATTTATTCTTGTGGCTTTAGTTAGCCGAACAACTCCGTTGGTCGTGTGTATAGACACTTTCTAACATCACCATCCAAAACTTCGGAGTCAACAGATAACTCTTGTCACACTTCAGTGCAACAATAAAAACCTATTTTAAACAGCACAATAAATAGCCCAATCTATTTTTAGCATCAGATGAGGCGTGTCTAGAGAAAAGTGCAATGTACAACTTAGTGTTTCTAAAAGCACTAGATCATTTCAAATCACCACCAGTAACTATCATTCATATCAACTACATCAACATTGTTCATGTCTGTCTAACTGCACTACACGCTTATTCCTCTTGGTTGTATGTGAACGCTAAACGGACTGCCTGGAACGGGCACATCAGACCACTTGACATCCATTGTGTATCTGCCTGATTCATTGGGATTATAACTCACAAGAATCAGTCGATCGTCCTTGGGAGACTTCTCCATGTGAATCTTGAACGCTCCCTTCGGACCATGAACCCTCACGGCTAATACACCACCACCAGCCTTTTTAGTGTCAACAGTGAAGACACCTCGAGTGCCTACGACTCCTCCCTCCAAACCGAAACCATAGCAAAAAACCATCTCCGGTCGAGGAGGCGAGGCCACCTTGACTTTAAACGGGCTGCCTTCCACGTGCTTTCCCAACCACTTCAAGCTCACTGAATACTTTCCCGATTCACTGGGAAGAAATGAAGCGACGACGGTGCCAGGACGGCTGTTATCTACATTAGTCTGCGGATTTCCGGGACCTTGAACTTTCATGGTCAACTGCCCGTGCCCGGCACTCCGAGAATCGAGCAGAAACTCGACCAGCCTGTTGACAATACCGTCCTGTGGCACATCGAGTACTCTCACCTGCCCGACAATTCCAGCCTGACCGACTGTAATCTTATACGGGCTACCACTGATGTGATCACCACCCCACTTGATGCACAACAAGTAAGCCCCGGCCACGGGAGCAACGTAGTGACCGTGAAACACACCCTCCTCGCGGTTGACCGAATCGATATAAACATGAGCTCTCGCCTTGACTCCCTGACACGTGACCTCCAGATTCTCAGCGTCTCCTTCCGCTCCAAACACAGTGAACTCACCAGAACTATTGACCGGTGCACCAGTAAGACCTGGTCCCTCCGCACAGATCTTCCTCGGATCACTAATCGAACGACGAAAGAAACGAATCTCGAACGGACTCCCGGGCACCGGTCGGTCGACCCAACAGACATCGAGTTGGAAACTCCCCGGACGATCCGGTTGCAACTTGACGGTATAAGTACCGTCTCCGATGTCGTGCACCTGGAGTTCCTTATTGTCGCTTATCGGACCGGACGCGTCCACCAATAGACGCCCCGTGCCGGCACTGCGGGCGTCGACGTCCAACACCGCGGGCGTCCCGAGAGGAAACGCGACGTCCCCGTCGGTAAACGCTCTGCACGACACAATGACCTTTGTGGCGTCATAATGAGGTCTCCCGACCATGAACAAGAACGGGCTCTTCGGCACGGGCGTGTCGAACACCTTACACACCAACTGGTAGTTACCGGACTGCGACGGAACGGTCTCGATCATAAACGAGCCGTTGCCCATGTTCTCGATTTTGACCGGACACGTTCCCTTCGGACCCGCCACGATGGCCGAGACGTGGCGGGCGGGAACCCCGGGGGTCTGGACGACGTACTTGACCGGTTGACCGACGGGTAGGAAAGGATTCTCGGGATTCAAACGCGGCTCGAGAACGCTGCATTGCGCAGCCGTCAATCCGAGCGACGAGAGACGTCGGGCCGGACTGTAGGCGTGAACGGTAAAGGGACTGTCGGGAATACGACGGCCGTCGTAGAGAACGTCGAGAACGTAGTCGTCGGGTTGAGAAGGAACGAAGCTAATGACGGTAGACCCGCTGCGCTTGTCGCGAACGATCTGGACCGAAACCGTTCCCACGTGGAGTCCCTTACAACTGGCCGTTAGGTTTCCTTCTCCGGCTTTGCCCGTGTTGACGACAAGTTCGACTGGCATGCCCGTTTCGACTTTTGCGTCTGGCAGTTCTGAGACCTCAACCGAACGAGCCTTTCCCTCCGAACTTGTTACATTGACTTTGAACGGACTACCGGGAATGTGGACGTTCGACCAGGTCACGTGAAAGAGATGCTCGCCGGACGCTGTAGGAACGTAGGTCGCCGTGTAGAGACCCGGTCCGATGCTTTTTAGTTCGAAATCCGCAGATCCGCCGGTCGTTGGTCCTGCAGCTCGGACCAGTAGCTCTCCGGCTCCTGCATGGCGAGCGTCGACCTTAAACGTGATCGGTTCGTAGATGACGCCGTTGCGTAGGCCTTGGATTTCGACCAGAGATGGATCCGGCGGGTGAACAAACTTGGCCTTGAACGGACTACCGAGTACGTTCTCTCCCTTGTATTTAACACAGACCATGTATGTATCCGGGTCACTGGGAGTAAACTTTACGGCGTACTGTCGATCTCCATTGTTTGTTACTTCGACGTGCTTTGGCCTGTAGTCCTTTGTTCCGACTGCGTGAGCTGTTAGTTTGCCTTTCGGAGCTCGTGATGCGTCGACGTCGAGTTCCATCGCTTGTCCAATGTCGTACTGACTCTTCTCGACACCGGAACCGTTCACTATGACCTTACCGACATCACTGTTGCCCATCACGTTGACAAAGAAGGGACTGCCTGGTATTGGCTCGCCAGACCAACTGACTTCAAATTTGTGATGCCCGGGAGCGTTGGGAACGTAGTAGGCCTCGTATAGACCATCACCTGTTGACTCTACGTTGAACTCAGGAAGATCGCCATTGGTTGGGCCTCGAGCTCGTACTAGCAGCTGTCCGTCACCGGCATCATCAGTGTTCACGTAGAATTTGACCGGCTGGAGTACGACACTTGGATCTAACTCTGATACTTTGATCTTGGACAGGTCTGATTTGCGAGGAAGACATTTCATGTTGATTGGACTCTCCTTGATTTCCTCATTGTCCCAAAAGAGTTCGACCTGATATCGATCTGGCTTGTCTGGTGTGAATGTGACTAAATATTGTCCATCACCCGTATCGTACACTTCTGACTCCAACGGTCCGGTTCTGGCCCCCATTACTTGAACAGAAGGGACGCCTTCTCCGGCTGTACTGGCATCTAACGTCACTTCGGCTGTTTGTCCAACTCGGAACTGCTCAACAGGGGATATGGAAGATACCTTGACTTTTGATGGATCTCCTTCACTTTTCTGATTCTCAAACGCAAACCGAAAAGGAGCCCCTGGAACAGACTCATCATCCCACTCGACATGTAGTAAATATTGATCAACGTGTTTAGGTGTAAATTTTACTTCATAAATTCCATCTTCTATTTCTACCACTTGTACAGGTGACGGTCCACTCTTCTCTCCTACAGCTATAGCTGTCAGTTCTCCTCTCCCAGCACCCGTGATGTTGAAAGTCATTTGAGCGGTTTCGCCAATTTTTAGTGCTCGTTTAGGAACAGCTGAGAGCGCTTTCACCTTGCTAGCATCTGTCAATGGCATTGCTTTGATTACAATTGGACTCAACGGTACTGGTACTCCATCCCAATATACGTTGAGTTGGTATTCATCAGGGTGACGTGGAGCAAATGTTACGTTATACTCTCCTGGACAATCAGTAGATTCCTCTACCTGCACATCGACTGGACCATGTTCTTCACTGTGTGCATACGCTGATAGTTTGCCCGTTCCCGCTAACGCAGTGTCAAACACTAGCGTTGTACGTTGCCCAACTGTTGGCTCTTGATATGCCTTCACCGGTGTCTTCAGTTTTACTTTAGAGGCATCAGGAGGATCAAGATATTTCACTTCCACAGGTGCAGCCAATGATACCGGTTCACCGTCCCAATATAACGCAACTTCATAATCATCAGCAGTGGTTGGATCAAAATGAACAGCCTGTCTACCAAACCCTGTCTCTTTTACGAGGACTTCCTTTTTCTCTCCTGTTCTTCTTCGAATAGTGTGTGCGGTCAATCTTCCAGTTCCTGCTCGTGAAGTGTCAACATCAAACTGGAGAGGATTGCCAAGAAAAACTTTGCGAGGAAGACTAGAGCTGTTGACTTTAATCTTACTAGGGTTAGGTGGCTCAATAAATCTCACATCAATTGGTGTGTCTTCAATAGGCTGATCATCCCAGAATGCTTGCAAGAAACAATCTCCAGGTTCATTTGTTGTCATTGCAATTGTGTATTGACCTTTTCCATGACTGGTCACTTCCACTTTTGGATTGGCTGTTGGATTCACTCCATATGCTGAAGCGGTAAACTCACCATCACCAGCCTCAGATGCATCAACATAGAAGATAGCTTCCTCATCCACCCTGGCCTGATGCCCCTTCGGTCCCACTTGAATCTTCACTTTTTTAGCATCAGGAGACTCAACTACAGATAGCTGGTGTGGAGTAGTAGGAACAAGCATGTCATCATAACGAAAATCAACAGCGTACTCTCCTGTTTCTGTTGGCTGCATTTCAACTGCAAACTGTCCATCTTTCTCTTGCATTATGTTAAGTGGTATTGGTTTTCCGTTCAGTCGATTGATAGCAGAAGCAGTAAGTTCTCCTTTCCCAGCCTGCTCTGAATTAACACGATAAAAGATGGGACGTCCAAGAGCATACCGTCCTGACCTTGTGGTTGCTTTTGGTTTGCTCACTTTCACTTTGTTTGGGTCAACATTTGAAAAGCAGTGTGCAGTGTATGGACTGTTAGCAATACAATGTCCCGACCACTTGATATCCAGCAAGTAATCACCCAGTTCAGTTGGGGTATACTCTGCCCTGTAAACTCCCTCACTATGTCTGACTATTTCAACTGGTACCGATGATGTAGGACCATGTGCTGTAGCCGACAATACTCCTGCTCCCGCTTCTGCCGTCTTCACAGAAAACTGAACTGGTTCTCTAATTATTGAGTGTTTCAGTCCTTCTCCTTCACAAACACAACTACTCGGGTCAATAGCTTTTGCTCTAAATGGTCCATTTGATACATCTTCCCCAGACCATTGAACAACTACCTCATAATTTCCGACCTCAGTAGGAGTGTATGTCACTCTAGTTACACCATTCTCTGAATTTTTTTTCAATAACGGAATTCGTTGCCCAGAAGGGCTAGTCACAGCTACATGCAATACACCGTTTCCAGCCTCTTTTCCTGCTTGAAAAATAAACTCTGCTGGTTGTCGAACAACAGCATCAGTCAATCCCACTCCAGACACTCTGCACGCAGACGCTTGAGGAGGAACATCAAACTTGGGGTGAAAAGGACTGCCAGAGATATCTTCGTCTCCACAGAAAGCCCGTACCGTGTAAGTGCCAGGAACTACTGGTGTATATCGAGCTACAATAGTGCCATTGCCAAGATCATGTAGCTTCACTGGGACAGGTTTGCCATCCGGATCATTAACTGTAGCAGAGATCTTGGATGAAGCAACGGCATTTCCGTAAGTAATTGTAAACTCAGTCTCCACATTTGGTAGCCCTCCTGTAATTCCTGCTCCACTAATTTGTACATTTTCTGCCTCACTCTTTACTGGCACAGCCCAACGAAACCAGGTGATATAACTCATCATGCTCACTTGATCCAAATCTGCGTCAACAAATTCTTCAGCAGTGAGGGTTGGTTTCACTCTCAATCTGCTTTCTCCAATATCCATTGCATTTTGGACGTTCTCCACCGCTCGAGAAGGATCAAGTTGATGATGATTAGGAATGAGTCCCTGAGACAAAGCGTTAACAAGAGCAGAAAGGGCTCGACCATCTCGCCAGTCAGATGTAAAGTTCTTGATACCGTATTCAGGTATTACACTGTTTACCCATTTGAGCAGTTTGTAAAACCCAGGTGACCCTGCACCGCAGAAATATGATACATACGTCATCACACTGAGTTCATCAATATCAGGATTGACTAAGTCTTCAGGCCGAATGATCTGAGGTATAGCAAATTCTTTTTCGGCTACTTTCATTGCCTCAGTACAGTTGGCAAGCCTTTGGTTCCGATTAAGTGAAGTATAATTAGGAGCTAGACCTGGTTGTAGAGAATCTAAGAGTGCTGTGAGAGCCACTCCATCATGCCAGTGACTGGTGAAATTGCCCACGTTGATCTGCGGTATTGAAGACTGCACCCAACCAAGAAGTACCTTTTTCGCGGAAACACCACGTTTTGATCCTGGTCCGCCACCTGTGGCGCGATCAAGAGAGATCTGATATCTCAGAATAAGTCGCCACACCAAGCCCAAGATCAACTTCAAGTTGCCATTGTAGATATCCTCTCCACCTATCAAAAATAACTTTAGTATGTGTGTACGGATACAAATAGTACCGCACAAACAGATATTCTAAGAAAGAAAGCTCTGCTGAGATACAAGAGCACCATGCAAGCATGCATCTATCCACATCCTGCAGGCAGTCGTCACGGAAACTACACGGCTTCATTGTCCATCCCATCATGGACTAGTAAGCTACGGAATGCAATTTACCGATGTTGACAAGCTTCATCCCCTCCGTTTCCATGAAGCGCAACGCTGTGCAGATATTCTCCATCTTCTGGTGTTTCACTCGAATACGCTGTTTGTTCTTCATCCACCTAAAGAGAACAATATTAAATTGACACAATGTCGCGTAGACTGCAGCATAATATAGACCATATTTACAACTGCATCCTAATCAAATGATCCAACAGACAAACGTGTACTAGTAGATCTAACTGTCAATTAACATGCCTTCAACGCACCTCCCAAGACTTTTTGATGTAAGAATCTCCAGCAAGCGACAGAGGACGCATCCATCCTGAAGATCAACAGAAAGATCTTCAACTTGCCACTCGCATTTGTCCTTCAAGCGGCTGTTTATCCAGTTTCTGAACGTTTTATGTTGCGTATCCGACCAGGAGTCGTTAAAATCTTTCGAGCTCATTGTAGCAAGCTTCTCCGTTTCATCATTCTCTTCCAATTCCACGCCTTTCGCAGCAACTTCAGGCATAGCGGACGTTCTACGCAAGTGATAGCTCTCAAACCAATTTCAAGCTCTTGATGCTGCTTGTGACCGTCAGGTTGACTGACGGTTGCGCAGCACCCACACTCCGTTTCTATACCTTCCTGATACGCCACCGAGATGAGATAATACGCTTAATTTCGCGTGTAGTTAGGACAACCGACTTAAGCCGCCTAAGAAAACCGCAAAGTAGACTAGAGACCAGACAACCAACATTTGATCCTCCCTTTCTTTTGTTTATACCACGATATGTTTCTCATAATAAATGACAAGATTCACGTAAACCACAAAATACCTTAAAAGACCAACAAGTAGTCCTATACACTAACAGACCTCGCAAACGAAGAATCAAATTGAAACAGAATGAGGAAAACGAATGAAACTAAAGCTACTAGACCGATGATGTACTTCAATCGAACTGGAAATGAAAATAACTTTGCCTAAACAATCAGTTCCATCTAATCAAACAGACTGACTATTATCTAATACAAGAAGTAAACAGACCTCCATTTTACTAGCCGTCACAAACTCAAGAAAAGAGTCGAGATCAACTTGAGCACTTGTTCGATACCCAAACACACGCACAGATAATCCTGAATATCGAAGCTTCACTAGCAGCTCAGACAAACGGCATGCCTGCAATATTTGGCAATTGACATAGAATAAATAAATACAACTGAAACAACCTAATAACCGCACTGTCTTACCTGGATAACGACAGCACTCAAGACTACCAACCACTGCATACTCAACATTGACTTGTGGATCCACACAGAACTACGATTAGAGTGAGTCTTCCATATAAGATTAGCAAAGCCTACAATAACATGATCCAACTAGAGAGTGCATGACATTTGAGAAAAACTCAATCACAGTTACCAACGACCATCAATTCTGCAAATACAAATATACACGCAGAGGTAGCAGTAGCAATCTGCTTGTTGAGACGACTTACAAACTGCTTCAATCCATATATATTCTGTGCACAACATAATGAATATTAGCAATAACATAAGCAACCAATCAGTTTTGAATCTTTCTAATGTTTTCATGATAACTGATATATTAACAAACACACATTAAATTAACATAAAAACACAAATAACAAATACCATCAATGCTGTTGAATAAAATCGAGACATCTCACTACTGCAATCGAATAACATTTTGACACACACACACACACACACACACACACACACACACACACACACACACACACACACACACACACACCACACCACAAATGGCTTACTTGTCAAACGTACACACTAACCTTCATTAGGGTATTCATATCAACACTTCTCTCTGCCATACTCAGTAGAACAGCTCTCACATAACAGATCAGCAGCTGACACTGTGTGACATAGTTGATGACAATGGCTGCAAACACAGCATTGATAATGAGATGGCCAATCAACTCCACTGCCAACACACCACCGCTACGAGAGAAAGCGAGAGTAACATATACTCATCCATGTGCCAATATCAGGACACACATTCACTTACTCATTTCCAGCACCAACATTTGCAGTACTGATGTAATGAACAATTTCAGTAGTGATAGTAAAGCTCACCCACACAAGACCAGCAACCAAATAAGCCCTAACACATAAAACTACACCTATAGCAATACTTGATGTCTTGATTTCTAGCTAACAAAACCTCAATGTGAGGATCAATCTACGTTGAGCTGCATTGCAAACACTTGACGGTGAATTTGTAGTTTGAAGAAACACCTAGTAGAATATGTGATAAAAGCAATAGTACTACTACTGTACTAAAAATAATAATATAATACATTAATAATAATAACACAACATATTTCTAATTTTTTTTATGAAATACAACATGCTTGAATTGACTTGCTCAATGTATACAATGCAACATACATGATGTAACATCAGATACATAACTGTCTCATTAGGTCCATTACTAGTCAAAGCCAGTCCATCTTTGAAATTAATTAATATATAAACTAGATGCTCAACGGCCACAGCTAGTTCAATGTTTCCTGGTATTGTATATATTTCAATAATAATACTCTGGAAAAAATTCTCTGGGATTTTTGATCAAGACAGACTGTTGGCTGATATGCATCAATGTTATCAAACATTTGGCCACCAGACACTGAAAGATTACATTGAGCCCTGTCTGCCTCTCGAAGCATTTGCTTTGTTCATCCACCACGTACAATACACTGTGCATCTCCATCCTTTTCTATCTGCCTGTCCATCCATACATCTGTCTACAGTCTGTCTATTATTTGCCACATTTCTGTCTTGTCTCTGTCATTGTACGTTTGATTTCCACCGACTAGACACTAGACAGGTTCATACCGTTTCAATAAGTGATGACAGCTGTTCTGTTTCCCTTATTCGATAATGATAGAAGAGATACACGTAAGCCAAGAAGTGAACTGACTCAGGTACAATAAAGAGACTGAAGATATGAGGACAGTGGCTATGCGTGTGATTTGATGAATACGAAGACTTTTCCACTGTTGACATCATGTCTTTAAAAGGTGATATAGTCGGTGCAACGATGCTTGCGCTTTTCTCACATACAATGACTTTGATAACATAACTTGTGACAATACAACCCACGATGAGCAGTAGATATAGAAGATTGAATGTACGACGTGCACAAGAAGTGGCTGTTGACAATGGTCTCCACCCAAGCTATAAAAAGACAAAACGACATTCATAACAGGCTACGAAACACAAAGTGACAAAAATCTGTTTTCGTCTCCTCAAAACAATATATGGTATACCTCACAGTTTACACTATGCCGGTATGGTTTAGCAGAAATGCCAGTCCAACAACTCTGCAACTACGCTGGCATGCCATTATTAGACAAAAATGTTGTTATTGTATTTTCCAACCACACTGCCAATGCCTCACCAGTAAGTTGGTAACTTACAAGTTTGCGCCTCTTCATTCCACTTGTTTGCCTTGAAACAAATCTCAAATTGTTTAGCCACTCAAGTACATCACCATTGGAACACTAAGTTGTTTTGCCATTATGCCAAAACTGCCCTCTTAATTTATGTGTCATGTTAATATCAAGATGTTTAGGTTAACTTAATACGTTTCTCTAGCCTCAACACTAGGACTTCCACACAAGCCTAGCACAGAGGTTGTTCACATGACCTTGTCACTGTAAAGGAAAGGAAGGACTGTTTGCACAACCCCATTGCTAGGCTCATGTAGAAGAACCGTGGAAAGCAAAGGAAGGCCAAATGTTGAAGCTAATGCTTCGATTTAATTACCTTTTAAACAAGTAGTCAGCAGTACCAAAACCTTATATCAGTCATTGGATAAATAAGCATTCGAAATTTGCGACTGCTACAGTCATCAGCTTAGCAACCTCAAAATTTTAGCCAGCAAAAAGTATAGTAGAGTCTCAAGTTATAAGCAAATGATTAATATCACCCACAAAGTGCCTGATGATTTCAAATTATGGTTGTTACGTGGACAGTACTACAAATGCATATACCATAGTAGTTGCCTTTGATGTGAGTTCATCAGGAAAGTGATGTACTAGATTTCAAGACTGAGAAAAGGTTGCATGACTAATTTTCAGCTGAGAGTCAGTATTTGGTGACATGTTACCCTGTCCGATTGACATCCTAGCAGAAACACTGTGTGCTGGTGCCTTGGTATGATATGATATGCATAACTGAGTAGAGCACAATGCATTGTATTGTTTACAATGCATCCCACTTGACTTGGTGCTATCCTTTTATTAGGACTAAGCATTCTTTTCTTGCAACTGTATGTGTTATCATTAGTCGTGGTATTCATCTGCCTGTGACTAACCCTTGCAAATGGCTACAGCAAATATTCAAGTGAACGCAGTTCGCCCACATTTACTGACATGAACAACTCAGCATGTGATCTCTGTTAGTTGACAGCATAGAGTACAATGAGAAGGCTAGGACATCTTCAATGCACTAGCTGTGTTTGTTTACCCTTTATTTCCTACATCCTACAGTTATGTACCAAGAGTAATTACACTTGATGGAGGAGATCTGCTAAGAGAGATGCACTGCCCAAGAGTTGGTGTGAAGACTCACCATGGAGTAGCCCCGCCTACATTTGTTAATTCGCTGCCACATCTTCATATGTAACTGCAACTATTTGTCATAGTGCCAGCCAAACACACATATGCTTCCTTTTCCCAGTAACATTTATTCTAAATGGATGTCAAGCTAAATGCCCCTAGTTGTCAGGAAGGCAACCCTATGTGTCCATCTGGTTGACACCTAACACACGTTATTAGTGGTCAAGACTTTTTCGAAGACTGACAACTCAACTCTGATTGTTGGATTGTTGCCAAAGTTTTCAAACACCTTCAGACAAGCCTTTCAACACTTTCGCACCTCTAACACCTTTCTCTAAAAACTGTGCACAATCTGATCCCTAAGCACACATTACTTTACTTTAGTAGTTCCATTGGTATACGGACCTAGTTGAATTAACCTAGTACACTTGCGTGCACCATTCTCAAAATGCTAGAAGACTTCATTAGCAACATCTACTTAAGTTGTACAGAAATCTGCCATCAAATCCCACTGCACAATGCTCATCTACCAACCTAATGAATACAACTGGTGTTTTGATATGACATCTCATATGAATAGATGCAGTGTAGCAGTTTCTGCATATTTATAAAGTAAACTCAACAAATGGATAAGTCACACAATACGTACGCACAAACACACACACACACACACACACACACACACACACACACACACACACACACACACACACACACACACACACACACACACACACACACACACACACACTCTCTCTCTCTCTCCTGCACACACTACTCCAAACCAACACTGAAGAAACCAACAAGTTTCATGCAGCAACACAATTGAAGCAAAAAAACGTACCAACGCTAGAAGAATGAGGTAAGGTTTCAACACCGTCTTTTCACACTTGTGAAGTGCAATGGTCGTTGAGTGGAAGAGTCTGCTGTCTCTCTCCTTCATCACAGGAATCTCCACATGAATGTAGTCAGCATCGCTATCTTTTGTAGATCCGCTGTATCGAAACGACCGCTGTATGCTTCCCTGGCCAGAAAGCAGCAGCTAGAGAGTAAACACGAAACAATAAGTCACGATATGAGTAAGATGGCTAGCTGCTCGCTTGTCATTCTAACCGGGCTTGTTTCATCCAACGCGCTTCGTAAAGACGAATGAACGGAACAATTGCCGTCGCCCATGCATGCAGTGTAAAAACCGAAGAAGCCCCGAATACTTGGCGGCTCTAGACTTGTACAGTGTAGCGCGCGGGTAGAACTGACATGTTGCGTGCGCTAGAGGGTATTCATTGCACTAGATATATATATACCTGTGCGCCTAACGTAAAACTACACAAACTTTCTAGCAAGTTTGGTAGGTGTTTAATTATTAAGAGGAGTCTGAGCTTTCGGTAAGCGCTAGATTTAGCATTGTCAATACCTCTAGGAGGTGTGAGTTGATAATCCAGGGTTTTGCATTAATTAAATGTTATGTGCAGTTTGTAGATTGTATGTGTACTAACGCCTTGCAATAACTTACAGCCTACAATGTGATGAGGCAATAAACTGATGATCGAGTTTCAGTAGAATCCTATTCTCTATGAATAACGACGCAACAGTAAAAATTAGATTTACTCCTATTGAATTCAGGAACATGCCATTGCCAGAACTACTTGAAATGAAATCATTAATAAGCTTGCCAAACTGCACTGACTGGTTTCAAGCAGTTGTGACCTACAGATGTATTCAAAATTTAGGGCCAATATTCCAAACAAAATGTTTGCTGATAAAAGTACTTTATGTAGCTGTTTAGTCAAAAACAAATACAGACTACTGTTACCAACACCTTGAACTTCCTGAATACAGCAGTTTTTTCAGTACAGTAGTCGTCAGCAGCAGGACAAGTTACCCGAAACAGTTGCTTGAAAACAAACAGTCGGTGTGATTCTTGAGTTTGGCAAGCTTACTAATGATCATTAGTCGAGTACTTCTAGCAATGGCCTGTACCTGAATTCAATAGTATAATCCAATTATTACTGTTGCATCGTTATTCATGTAGAATAACTAAGATTCTTTTTCAAAAGAATACGTATGGAGAAATCTGTTGTAATAAAAAATAGTTTCTGTAGCAATGCTAATGTAGTGAAGTTGTTATATGTACTGATGTTATATGCAATTGTGTTGCTAGGTGCGATATTATTATCTGGGTTTAGTTTAGCCAGGGATACTAAGGCATATCATCCTTTGCTGACAAACCAGACACTTAATGAAACCGTTCAAACCTTCGGGCCCATCGTGGCCACTCGTCTGGTTTTCTAAAATCATATGATTGTACTTGCATACTCCTGGTACCATCTATTGTTGGTTGTCATGTACAATATATAGACAAATTGCAAGATCCCATGCATGCATATACTACACTCTCTGCCTAATTCGGAATGTACAATCAAAATGTAGCAAAAATACCATTCCTTCATAATTTACTGTTATTGTATTTACTAAACAATTCTGGTTCAATATCATATAGTGTCTTCATTTATCTGCTCCAGTAGAGTCATATAGTCACACAAGCAGATCCGATCAGTCAACCCGCATGCTACAAATTTATGTACGCACGCACGCACGCACACACACACACACACACACACACACACACACACACACACACACACACAGGTCCATTTTTGCTTTCAACCCTACACACTTATAGCACAAATAATCAAGATTTAAATATGAGTTATGTTAAAAACCACCATTATGGCGACAGAAATACTGCATGCACCGTCCACCACTGCTATTGCCATCCCCAAGTCACCTTTGACCAGATCATAGGAACAGAAACTATGTAAGAATGTGCATGTGTGCATCCCGGTGATGAAGTCAATGTATCGATCTGATGTTACAATAGACCTTTCCGAACATCGAGAACGCGTACCTGCAGAACAATGCACAAAGACAGTCAGAAAAAAAAACAAAAAAAAGGTTACAGGATCATCATACTGTGTTGTCTGAGCAGCTGCCTGCTACTTTACTGCCATTGTGATTCCAACTAACCTCGAATACCCCCATACTTGCACCAACGTCACTACCTGTACCCGTGCTGTATGTATGAATGAGTTGCCCATCCTACAGTTACACACAAATATTAACTAACACAAAGACCTAACAAATGATCAGTCACTGTCACAGTGCACTAATCCAACGACATTATGAATATCGAGAGGAACTAGTTAACTAAAAGGCAGTATTAAAGACAAATGCCTTGCTTATTAAGTTTGAAGACAAGAATGGACGAAGAACTGAATCAGAATGCTTGACAAATCTGAGAGCATTGTTTTAACTAAATTACTCAATGTGCAGCATACTGATGGAGGCATGCTATGACATTTTAACATTCTAGAACACTCAAACCTCCCTAATCCAGACCTCCCTGGGCACCTTTACCAGCATGTACGAGGCCTTGGGGGTCTGAGGGTAAGCACTTCGGAGCAGACACTCCCCAAATAAACACGCACATTTCGTAGCAGTCTTGACATGCCAGTGCGTAGGAGTACATGTAAATATTATGGCTTTGGAAGCGTACCTGAAACATAGCTCAAAAATCATTGACAAAATAAGCAAAGGTCAGTCACAGAGACACGCCTTGGAGATCTACAGAATGACTAAACTACAGTTGTGTGGTTTTACATGTACTAAATCCTAGTTCAATGTTTGTTATTGTCGCAGCTGATAGGCTCTTCATAATAGAGGTACAAGTCTTCCAATTCAAGTTTCAATTGTTCCAATTTCGGTTATATGAGTACGTATGTACGTAGCTGTAGTACTAAGTACTAATACATTACAGTGTAGTACAAGTGTACTGTAGACGCATACTGTATGTAGAACTGGAGTACCAGATCTCTACATTAAAATAGTCTGGGATTCCAAGGACAACACACTTACCTTTTTCTATCTTTCATACATTTCTGGGATCCGGGTAGCGCCGGTCCCATACTGCCCAGATTAGGGAGGTTCGAGTGTAGTGGGAATAAAGAATTCAGTTTGTCACACAGACAAACTGACAGAGAACAGACAGACAGAACAGACAAACAAGTTGACACACAAACAGCCCAACACACAGAAAAACAAAACAGACAATCAGAGTGAGACAAACAAACTAATCACATACAATCATCGTTTTCATTTATCAATCCACCTCCATGTGTTCTCACCTTGAGTCTCCATAACCGGAGAGTAGAATCGAATGATCCACTAGCCAATAGCTCTCCACTTGGACTAAATGCTATTGCATAAACGGCTTCTTGGTGAGATCTAAGAGTGTGAAGGCACAAACCACGATCCACATCCCACACACGCACGGTGTGATCAAACGAGGCACTACAAGCAGCACATCAAATGAGCCACAACAAGTAAAATAATGTCATTCCCTTCCAGTCCAGAATTACAAAGGCCACACAAATTCTGTTGTAAAGATATGCCCTGTGTGTGTGTGTGTGTGTGTGTGTGTGTGTGTGTGTGTGTGTGTGTGTGTGTGTGTGTGTGTGTGTGTGTGTGTGTGTGTGTGTGTGTGTGAAGGCACTGTATACAAACAGAAATGTACATGCTACGAGCATTTTGTTCATCATTAATTCAGTAATCGTAAAAAATACAATAAAAACTACATAAATAAAAATGACTCATTGCAATGCTGCTTTGACATTCTGCATTCTCATCTCAAAAATCAAAATCAGCATCACTGTTCTAGGGTAATTACATTAGTGTGATGTCACTACATGTTGTTATTGTTGTTGCACACAAAATCCTGGTGCAAGTACATACAAAGTATACACATAAGCAGACAAACACATAACTACATATTACATGCACCACAGACAAAAAATTAAGTACAGGCTATAAGCATACTGACTGTACTCTCGTTGATTTCAAATTCATATAGATAACCACTACTAAACAGTTCAATTTTGCCATATTTTTTAGCCGGTTTGTTCATGCAAATGAAATGACCTTATGCTTTGTGACAGACTGCACATGTGAGGGCACAGACAGCTACGGTTACCTGGCAAGAAGTGAAGGCGCGTGAGGGTTTTCAGTTCCTGGTCCAGTTGGACTCCATTTGATTGTATAGATTTCCTTCTGATGTGACAAACTGTGTAGACACATGTCTTGTTTCATTGACCAAATCTAGAACCAACAGCATGAAACATGACTAAACTCAAACAACGACACACCATTCCATGCACTGATACCTTTACTGTTGTGTCATCCGAGCAAGACGCAAGTAGCGTACCACTTGGATCCCACTTGACTGTATTGACTTCATTCTACAGAAAAAATGTCTCAAAGCACAAAATTGAGCCCTCCAAGGCAAGATTACTGAATGGCCTTTGAAAGTCTTGACGGGCTTGTCAAACCCTAACTTGCATATATGAATATCTTTATCTGTTGAGCATGAAGCAAAACACGTATTGCTCTGCCAGTCAACATCCAAAGTTGGCGCTACACACACAACAAACAATTAACTGTTAATGAGTATTGATATCAATATCTTCAACATTGACTGGTTTGAGCTGACCTACGTTTACCACACTAGACGATGCAACTGACTGACTAGAAGATGCATGGATGATGTTACAAAAAGTAAGTAATGGCAACAACTACCAAGTATAATAGTAGTTCCACAATGTTAAAGAAGGGAAGTGCTAGTTAGTTGGGTTTAGCCACAAAACAGCCTCACAGGCTCAAAAGTGTTTGTAACCCACCTAGTACAACCACGCAATCCATCACTATATCCATAATGTCAAACACTAGACATAGTCTGCAACAGAACAACAATTCGCATAGATTTTCCTTAGTGATCAGAGTCAGCAAATTTGAGTTAGCCTTCTAAACATCAAGTAACTATGACCTAGTGTTAGCTAACAAATCAGTAACAATAGCATATACATACACTAAAAATACATCATATGTACCAAATGGAAATTAAAGATCATATATTACATAATCCACACACACACACACACACACACACACACACACACACACACACACACACACACACACACACACACACACACACACGTGCACACACACACACACACAGAATGCTAACAAGCTTCAACACAATTTCAACATGACGAGACACTGACCTTGATGAAAAGCAAACTGCTGTTTAACTTCTCCTGTTTGTGCCTCCCACACAATAGCCGTCTGTCAACAAACAATATTAATAAAACTAACACACACACACACACACACACACACACACACACACACACACACACACACACACACCACACACACACACAAGCAAACAGACGAACACCCATAGTTCTACTGTAACTCACTTTATCAACTCCTCCAGTTACAACATAATTTCCCTTTCGATTCCACTTCACTGCAAAGATAGGACCTTGATGCTGTACAAGTGACCGTAACAAAGTACCTTATAAGACAACAAACAAATGAGTATTCAAGTAAAGTAAGTTGATAGACAATAAGCTATCACCATCTGGACTCCAAATTCTTGCCTGACCGTCATAGAATCCAGTTGCTAATAAAGAGCCATCCATCTACATAAATATCGTTTTACTATTTGATTAGAAGTTAACTAAATTGATCAGAAATTGTTAATTAAGCAAAACATGAATAGCCATCAACAAAGATTGGCAGCCACAACACACAAAAATGAAAAAAACTAATTCAAATTAGCATTAACTAACTGTAATTCACAAAAATCTGTCAAATGTACTTAAATTTAACTAAAAGACATCTATGATGCAATCACACAACCTGCATGCCAATAGTTATCTGCATTTTAAATTTGGTGACCATTGGTGATCATGACCTTAACTTTGAGTACCTATTTTCGAAAATGTCTGAGATTTTGGCAAGATCTTCATATTCTGAAAATTTCATATTGATTGTTCAGCCGCTTACAAATATAGTGACAGACAGCTAGACAGACACACAGACAAACAGAAAGACAGACAGACAGACAGAGAGACACCTCTGAAAACATTACCTCATTAGCATCAAAATATAATTATCCACTTGGTCTTCAGTAAAATAAGTCGTGTTGCACCCCTATGTGCAAGTCAGTCAGTTTGTAGATAATCTATCTCAATTCCTGCAAGTACTTTCTTTTCATTAAAATAAAGATCGCATAACAAATAGTTTAATTATATCTGACAAACAGTCCAGTAAGCCAGTAACCACACCATTCTACCCAGTAAATGTCTCTGCAAGTAAGATTATCAACTTACATGCAATGCAAAGCATATTTCTATTCAGCAAATCTGTCGCTTGCTCATGAAACTAAATCATGTAAAATGAAAACGGCAATTCGTAAAACAAAAAGACAAGTTGTTTCCACAAAATAGAATTAAAGAAGTACTTAAAGTTGGAGTGTGTTTGTAATGTTTGAGCATGACATGATTGCAAGTTGGTACAAACATAGGAGAGTGCTGCACAACACATTCAGTGTGTTTGGTGTGTCTAAAGGTCAACAAGTCTGTCAAGATGTATCACACAAGCACCCGCACACAGTGACACAATCCCATCCTAACACAAATTACAAAATTAACACCTAATTTAAAATAAAATTAAAAACCACAAAACACAACTTAATCCTAATATAGTAATGATAATTAGGTACTTACCATTCAAACTTAATATTAATATTAATTCATATTGTTTACTTAGTTGTTTGCTTACATTCCATTCTAAAGTTGTGACATCTTTACTCTGTATATTTGTATCGGTCGCTATATGAGGCAATATCATGACGAGAGGCTCGTCCCCACGCATATCCCATAATCGAGCTGTTGAGTCTCCAGAACTACACAGACAGTTAGAGCAACAACAAATCTTGCTACACAAACACACATAACATACCCCGATGCCAACACATCGGTGACAGGGTTCCATGCACAGATAAAGACTTCAGCCTCATGGCCTCTTAATATCACCGATCTATTATTTGGTGCTGGCTCTGGTAATGGAGGAGGCTGGGCAGACGTCTGAGATGATGACACAGACACAGGTACCACCGATGACATGTTAATGTCCATACTGTCAACTGAAAGCAAAATAGCAAGACAGATAAGCAATGAGGTACACCAGTGGGCAAGTAGTATGTTTACATGTAGGTAAACACAAACAGAAGACGTCACTAAGGCCATGCAAAATTAATTACTTGTTGATCCTCAGCGTCTGTCCCAATTCTTGGTCCCACCCTAAATTTCTTATTCTGGGTTTGAACAATTAATAATATGTAAAGTATGTGTACTGTTCACTGCGCAAACGTTTGTGGCAGGTCCTTACTAAGTACATGTAATGACACATGCCTACAGTTGCACGTGACATCTCTCAAGAGTCTCTAGTAACACGTGCATACCATTGTGCTGATAGCCCACAGCTTTCCACGTACTCAAGGATTTTTGTCTTCAAAACAAGGATACCAGGTAGAGCTGAGACTTTTTCTATCCTCTTTATTTCTTGTCCTCCATTGAGATCATGGCTCTTGCTGTTGTAGTTTTATGACAGGTAGCAAGTTTTGATGACATAAATCAACCATGGCAGACATACATGTACCAATTAAAAAATAAAAATATAAAAATAAAAGCCACCGTCCGTCACAATTCTCTTAGAAATTTTGATGATCAACAATGGCCTAAACTAATCAATCAAGAGAAAGGAAATGGCTGACAGACGAAAGATACATATCGCAAATGTCAAAACTGCCCAAATGTATTTCGCTTGAATGCCATAAACCAGAAATTTGTGCAATGCTTTAAATCGTGCGAATCACGCTACCAAAATATCATCACACAAATTGAATTTGTATTATGCATAAACACGTGCATGCGTATTCATTCCATCTTTCTCTTTCGCCGTTTTCCTGTAGACCTGTGTACACTATGATCCCAGAATGAAGTTGACCAGGCAGCAAACGTCTACGCATAGAGGCTTTCTTTCTTGTTGTAGTTGTTATCATGGTGGTTACCGGTCGGTCAATATAAAACTGTTACCAGTATACTAGACATTCGAGCTGTCTTGATATTACAACCGCATAGCATTTTTGAAGCAATCCTTGGGGCAATCCACATAATATTAGGGTTGCATGAATTTCTGGTCAGTAACAGGCCTGAGGCTGTCGTACATAAAGAGCAAATATTGAATTATTGCATTCATCAAGGCTACACCTGGCAGAGAATTAGATGAAACAAAGCTGAAGCAAATGTAGACTGTCGATGCATGTTAATATTATATCTTCGACACTCACACCAACTAAGAAACTCACTCCAAGTGTGTAAGTATCACACAAACCTCAGCCCTAATTGATTACAGCAGAAAACTATATATAATCGAGGCTCTCCCTGAGGTGGTGATACGTGCAATGTAACTCAATACTTTGTCGACTAATTCACTGAAAATGTATTGCGCTATGGTTGTCCGGCAATGCTGCATCAACTTTAATAAACATCATTAGCCATACATAGCAACATATGCTTGTAAAATGGTCTAACACCTACATATGGCTTCTCAATTGAAGGTAGGATGTCCATTTTAGGACCTCAGGCGCTTGTTCAATAGACTCTTATTCACACATTTTCTAATTAGGGGTCATCCATAATTGTCGAAATTTACTTAAGCGTACAAAGCGTACTCTTCTGCATACCTCTCCCCCCTCCTTAAGTGTACATAAAAATGTAGGTCAGGCCACACCAAAAAAATTGTCTGATTGGGATAACCTGCCCGCCCATGTTTGGAGGGCCGCTGAGTTTTTAGTTAATATTAAAATATGTTTTCTGTTGGCCTGGGGATATCCATGTTCAAGCGGGCACATGTCTTGAGAGATGGCAAGATTCTTCGTGTGTCTGGCTTTGTGAAGTATTGTAGAAAGTTGGATTCGGTGATCGAGTGGACGATGTACTCAGCACGCTGTGTTTGGACGGCCGCTGTTTTTTGTGCATGCACATGCTGAGAAATTAGATGTCTTCTATTGCCGTGTGTATATCTGTGTCCGAGGCAGCACGCGTTTTGAGAGATGGCAAGATTGTTCGTGTGTCTGGTGACTGTAGTCTTCGCGAGGTGTTGCAGGAGGTTGGACTCAGAGATCCAGTGGGCACTGTACTCAGCGTGCGAACTGCGACCACAGACATGTCCTCCAAACAAGACGCTGAGTTAGATGATTAGATGCAGCTCTATGCCGAGTTTAAGCGTCGATACATGTACTTTCTTTTAGGGCGTCAGTCAGAAACAGAATCTATGTCCAGTTCAAGATCTGCCAGAAGTTTCTTTTTAAAAACTTTGCCTGCCCACCCCGCCCATCTGTTTCCGCTGCATGTTACCCCAATCAGACAATTTTTTCTGCGCGGCCTCATGTGAATCTATTTCTACTATACCATGGTATTACAATAATTAGATAATTAGAAACCCTTTTGAAGATTAATATGCACATTTTGTCGTTCTGCCAGCAGTCTTCCATTGTCATTGCACTTTCTGCACAGCTTCCTCGCAAGACAAAGATGGGCTGGCAAAGACAAAAACGTTCACAAACTGGTGGTACCTGTTTGTCAGCATTTTATGAGCAGCGCAAGGTCTCGTAGATAGGCCTGTTAGTATACCTACCGTTTTACGCCATGTAATGCTTCAAACACGTACAACAAACACTTAGTGTGTGCTATACATGTCATACACTTGTGACGGATAGTTATATACATAGGTATATAACAGTATTAACACGCCTACACGTAAACACAATATCCTGACTGTTCAGTATCACTTAATATCTACTTCTACAAAACAAATTATCAACATTTTATGCTCCACCCCAAAAGTGTACAACTGCTCTTACCCCCTCCCCCTCTGATGTACGCTTTGTATGCTTGAGTAAATGTCGACAATTATGAATGACCCCTTAATGTTTTCAGCAAGCACATTTTTGTTCAACTAATCATCCCGACGTGCTCATTGAAAAAAGCCACTATTTTGAACATTTATGATACATAAAAGACACCGTAATAGAAAAGACATGTACAAAAAGTCAAAATCACTCACAAGTTGGATGTGCATGTGGACCATTAGGCATCTCCTCTTTTACGGGCATCCCTGTCTTGATGCCGTGGCTGTAAGCCATGGCAATGCTTCCATTCTGAGATTCTGTGCCACTTATATTGTATGTCTGTTGTGGAACACTTTCATTCAATGCAACTGGCATCGCAACTGCTGCTGGACGATGAGACAGTTGAGACGCCACAAAGTCCAGAGACACGGAACTAATGAGAGAGACGGGTTTCACGTCTTCGATTGAGCTGCCATCTTCACTGATTCCAATCTCGGCTTGCACATACTGTAAACCTCTCTGAACAGCAGCAACAAGTGCTCCTGGAGGAACTTGGGAACCGTTGATGTTTGATGTTGACACGTTGCTCTCCATAGAAAACGTGAAAGCAGAGTGGTGAAAACCTAAAATTAGTAGGTTTGATGTTATTCTTGTCAGTGTTGTTAATACCTGTCTAAAGCGTTTGTCTGCTGTGTTTAGGTCCATGTTTGTCCGTTAAGAACCTTTGCTTAGAGCTTGCGTGTCAGTGTGTGTGTGTGTGTGTGTGTGTGTGTGTGTGTGTGTGTGTGTGTGTGTGTGTGTGTGTCTGTGTGCTGCATCTGTGTGTTCTCACAGCAACATTTTTTACAAACTTCCCCATGACTACTTAACTCTACAGTAACCAACTTATCAATTCTATAATTTTTTAGTACTCATCGATGAGTTGGTCTGTATCATAAAAGAGCTTCCTATCATCATGTTCGGGAACGAGAGACCCAGTTACCTTCCTATGACATCAAAACTTACGAATATGCCATCTCAACTAGCCTTGTCCCCAGACTCTTTCGCACTAGTCTTGTCTGGTGCCTGTATGACAATTCAAGGCGTGAGAGGTTGTCATACGAGCACCAGACAAGACTAGCGCGAGAGAGTCTGGGGACGAGGCTAATCTCAACAACAGTAGTGATGTCATGGTGTTAGTAAAAAGGAAGTTCTACTCATTACTTCAGTCTTCCAAGGCTATTAATTTAATATAACGTCGGCAACAAAAGCAACCAATTGACGCTCTTAGTTTCCAAAGTCAACTTTGAGGAACATGATTAGTTCATTGCACAACATGCTTTATGGTGTTCAAACCCTGTCCGTGTTCTGCATATTTTACAGCTTAATCACTGCCACATACATAGATAGTAGTTTCATTTCGACTTCCAAGAACTCTGCATAATATTACAATACCATGCACATAGAGAATTAAGGGCATGTCAAATTGCAGTTCCAGTGGTTCTAGAATTAGTGCTGAACATGATAGAACCAGTTCCAACAGTTGGACCTCAAGACTGCCACAACTGTCCCACCTACTGTGCAGATCAGAGTCCCTGACCTTGGCATGTTTAACAATATTCTTCAGTTTCTTCGTCATCTGACTCAAAGTGTAAACAGCAGCAACGCTGGCATTGGATATAATTAACTGCAATTCTATTAGTTCTAACAATATCAACAGTCCCCCAGTTCCAGTTCCAATTGTAAGTTGAACACAACCTAACAATTGCTATAAACTAAACATAAACAAGGACTTCTAATGGAAAACTTCACGTAAAAGAAAACAGCCAGATGGCTACAGAGAGTGTCTTACCATGCAGTCAAAAAGAAAACTGTATTAAAAGTAAAGTATGGATTCTCTTTGAAGTTTGACTTCTAATTTAGATCCTCAAGTATAATCATCATGAAAGTTTATAGGGTTTTGTGCATAAGTTATGCTGCCAATCTGTATTGTTCATAATTGAGTATGAATAGCTTATGATCGCCTTGACAAGTCAGTCTGGCTGGACTTGACTACTTCTAGTTCAATAACTGTTTACATTCCCTCACTGTTGCAAAATGCTGTGCCAGTGCTGAAAACTAACAATATCAAATGTAATACAACAAAAATTTAAAAAACCTGTTATCAAAGTGGTCATTGAACACAGACACAGACACAGACACACACACACACACACACACACACACACACACACACACACACACACACACACACATGATTGACAGACAGACAAACAAACAGACAGACAAAGATACAGACGAGCAGACACACAGACAACATTTGAGTTATGATGCGAAAGCTTTTCGAAATACTACAAAAATACGTTGACTGCAGCAATGACGTCGTCCATTCAATATCACGGCTCCACTATTAGTAAGCATGCTGCGTCTTGCAATTTTACAATCAATCAAAAATTAAAATTAACATAATTATTATTGATGATACAGTTATCAAGGGTCCCAATAAATGTCTCAACTACAAACGTTGCTTACCTGACTCTTGTAAGTATCTGTAGACGAGAAAGTTCAATTCATCGCTTACTATGCTCATGACAGCGAGAAACCGCGTGATGCTACAACGCATGCGCAGATAAAACCTCTTGTGGGGACTCTCAGCGAATGTCGGAAATATCAAACAAGAAATACAAAATAAACAGAAGTCTTCTAGAATCCCTCCAATACTCAACACCGTATCAAATCCAAGAAAGCATTGCCGCCAAATACGCATGCGCATTGCAGAGTGTTTAGCTAATTAGAGCACGCTAATTGCGTTGCACGTTATGCTGTACACAGCTTCACAGAATGTCATTCACATGTCGGCTGTACTTGTTTCTGGACAAACGCCTACTCTAAAGTACTATAGCGGAGTAGCGTTTCGCTTTGCAGATGAAGAGTCTGGTAAGTAGAAAACTACTGTCTCTTTATATAAGCGCCAGTTGATTTTCTCTGCACTCAGTCTCTAGCTAGCCTCAATACGGTAGTGTTTTCTCTGAAATTTATATCAACTCAAGATCCGGTTTCTGAATGTACGGGTATTGGCATGTAAATAGGGCTACTGGACCATCTTGATGGGCATTTACTGCTTCGAAAGACATGTTTGACTCAGAGGGATTTGTGAGTTGTGGTTGGATGCATGAACTAAAACTCCATGAGTTTCAAATTGGAGTGGAGACTATCCATAAGGCAAATGTATCTTGTCATACAAAGCAGCTGGAGATAATAGACGAAGCACACACAAGTGTGTTCGCAGACGGTTTGGCGGCCTATGTAGTTACGCCTACGGCAGCATGTCCGCGGACATCCAGGACCGATTACAAGATCACATCCAGGATGTTTAGACCATGACGTCTAATTTACACCATCTATAGTAAAGATGAGGGCAGACCGTTTAATTTAATTAATTTGTAAGCACTTGAAAAGAAGCAGTTGCGTGTTTAGTCAATCGATCCCAAGCAGAGTTGAGTAGCATTGCTTTGCTGCGTTGACTTTCACTGGCAAGCGAGTGGGGTCAAGGACAACAGTTGTGTTGCCACAGCGTTGTTGGTCGTAACCTTAAACCATTCCATCATTCACAAATTGGTTGATATTAGTGCAAAATGTAATAAACATCCCAGTATACTAAAATAGTTAAAGGTGTCAAAAGTGGGCGTAACCATTCACGTGATAGGCGTGGCCAACAAACACCTACAATGTCCACTGGACGTCGCCCTACGCCCTACGTAGACGCTCAAACAGCTCTCAATCTTTTCAACAAACAAGATGCTACAAGTCGAGACCGTGTTTACCACGTCGGCCAGAAAATCCAACTGACAGTAGACACGAGTCAAGGAGGAGACGGCCCGCTCTTCGCAACAGCCAAAGGAATATTCTCTGGCGCGATAACTGATGTAAGCATCAAACAGTTAGGAATTTCCAGTTTCTTGGTAGTGTTTGCACCGTCGGTAGCGGATGAGTACAAGCTGGGAGTCACGTGGGGTGACCAGCCTGTGGAAGGATCTCCATTCATATTCAAATTTCGTGAAGCGTCTGAACCGGACAAAGTGCGAGTGTATGGATTGACGGGTCATCGCTTTGTCGCTGACGAGCCCGTCTCGTTTAATATCGAAGCTAGAGACGCTGGCAGTGGCGAAATAGTCGTTCGAGCAACGGGGCCGTCACGTGGTACCGCTCGGTCACGTGTCATCTTAGACGACCAGAACGACGGCACATTTGTGGGAACGTACATTCCAATAGCACCGGGCGAGCACGAACTATCAATCACGTGGAGCGACGTGCCCGTTCCGGGTAGTCCATTCAAAGTCCAAGTGCTAGACAATGCGAATTCGACAGCCAGCAAGGTGACTCTCCACGGTCCGGGCCTATCCGGAAGAGTCCTTGAAATCAACAAGCCCATAGAGCTACTCGTCGACACGTCACTGGCTGGCAGTGGCGCGGTCACCGCGTCGGCCACCAACAGGTCGGGTTACCAACTCAAAATCGACGTCTTCAAAACCGGACCGAATTCGCATCTCTTACGGATAGAGGCGTCTCACCCGGATTTCTACGACGTGTCCGTTCTATACGAGGGCTCTCACATCAGTGGGAGTCCTTACAGTGTCAATTTTTCCAAACAGATCGACCCGACTGCGTGCGTTGTGCGAGGATTAAGATCTGGGAAACTGACTGTAGGAGAACCGGTCGTGTTCACGGTCGACGCGGACGACGCTGGGCCTGGAGAGCTCGTCGTTCGCGCATCGGGTCCGACCGCAGGTCAGCCGGCTCAATTAGAGATCACGGACAACGAGTATGATAGCTACACGGTAACCTACTTACCGACCGCTCACGGTACACACAAACTCCACGTGCTCTGGAGCCAGACTCCTATCCCCGGTTCTCCGTTTCGAATCGATATTCAACCCGCCGCGAGTGACCGAAAGACGGACGCGTCCAAGTGTCTCGTCTACGGTCCTTCTCTGCAGTACACCGGCCTTCGCAAGTTGAGCGACGTCTGCTCTTTCACGGTTCACACCGGACAGGCCGGACCTGGAAATCTCGACGTCAAGGCGAGTGGTCCCGTAAAGAGCCAATCGGAAGTACTAGTCGAAGACAACGGGAATGGCTCCTACAACGTGACCCTCCAGCCTACAGCAGTCGGCGACTTCAAATTGGATATTTTCTGGGGCGGCCAACCGGTTCCCGAGAGCCCGTTGGCGTTCCGTTACATCGACCCTAAAAAGTGTCAAGCCCGCGGGCCCGGACTGACGCAAGCGTTTGTAGGTAAACCGGCGTCTTTCACGGTGGACACCTCGGGTGCGGGTCGGGCCACTCTGACCGCGTCCGCACTCGGAGAGAAGAGCCGTGCTGATGCAAAGGTAAAAAAGATATCGACAAACGTGTATAACGTTGAATACGTCCCCGACACTCCGGGGGCCTACCTCATCAACGTCCGCTGGGACAAACTGCACGTACCGGGTAGTCCATTCAAGCTCGTCGTTCCCGACGTCGCGCAAGCGCAAGCGGCGCGCTGTCAGTTGGCGGGAGACAAAATAAATGACTGCGAGATCGGTCAGGAAGTTCAGTTCTCTGTCCACGTGCCGGACACGAATGAAGGAAAGCTGACATGCACTGCGTATGGTCTACACGATACTGTAATAGGTTATATGGTCGATGAAGACGAAGGACGCGTCGCCATGCGATTTGATCCTCCGACAGCAGGGAAATACAAAGTGGGTGTGTATTGGGAAAGCAGGCACATCCCGGGGTCCCCCTTCAAGGTCACGGTTTTCCCACAACCAGACCCAACGAAAGTGCGTGCGTTCGGACCTGGATTGCAGAACGGTAAAACGGGACACCCGGGAAGCTTCACTATTGACACAGAAGATGCTGGAGGTGGAGTCCTCGAAGTGAGAGTTCAGGGACCAAAGCAAGGTTTCCAGATACAACTAAACCAAGATTCCAACTCGCCGACTACTTTCTATGGCAAGTATGATCCAACGCAGAGCGGAGAGTATGACATTGAGATTGCCTTCTCGAGCCACCCAGTGCCAGGCAGTCCTTTCCAAGTTACCATTACAGATAACTAGATTGAGACACTCGACTGAAGAAGCACAATACACAGATAGCTTGAGAGTGTCGTCTTGGTATTTCAATGTCAGACGGCAACAATTGAATGAAGCCTTGATTACGTAAACAGAAGATTTGCCAAAACAGATAACTCAATATAAAAAAACATACACACTAGTGTGTTTCCAGGTTGGTACAGTACCTAGAAGTGGCTGCTGTTGTTTCTAATGAAGAAGTAGCTACATTACTAATCTGTCATAGTTCATCGTGCAAACGTTCTGACTCAAATCCTGTCTCACCATACACAATGTCTTCGCTACTCGGCCTGGCCTTTGGTACTTCTCTTAATCGAGATGCTCCACCTCTGTCAATAGGTTTTCCTTGATGTTTTGCTGCCTCGCGATCGTCAATTTTTGCCAAAAAGTCAATAGGAGGCTTTGCGGGATTCCATTCTGCTGATTTCAATTTACCTACCGGGAAATAACAATACCATAGATATCTCCATAAACAAACAAATGGAAAGTGGCTGAACTCACGAATTGGCTTTAGCTCGCCATCAAGGTACTTGTTGATCCACTTTAGAACATCAACGGCAGCCTTTGGGCGGTTATCTGTCATCATGTAGACATCTCCCTGACAAATAGGTTGATTACTTACACACACACACACACACACACACACACACACACACACACACACACACACACACACACACACACACACACACACACACACCACAGAGCATATACTAACCACGTAGTACACATAAACAATACACAGAATATTGGTATTATGTAACAACTAGCTTTTCATCAAAGACTTGCGTATGTATGTGATTAGTCATTTTGGATTATTAAACCTGATGATTTTCATCACTATTGTACTCTTGTGACACGTTTGACATGATTTAGTATGTGGTATGTATTCGTGATCTTCTGTCCATCTTGTTGTTAATGCAAGAGTACACACTATTTCATACTATTTCACATTGCAAATGAAAAAACATTTTATCACGTTTATCTTATCACTGTTGCCCAAACTAATTCTTGGCACAATCTAATTTGATATCCTACACTATCCACTAGCTTTGCAAGGTCTGCTGGATTCCAAGATAAATACACCACAAGACACTGCTAACTCTGCCTATGCTACTCAGGCATACATTTTGCAGTCTCTAGATCGAACTGCATTCTTTGATTGTTGCTGAAGGAATCTCCTAATACAGTCAGACCTCATTATTCTGACACTCAATAATCTGACACCCTCACTTTCTAACGAAGGTATATGGAGTCACAGAAACCAGTGGGATGAACGTGGTCAGAATAACAATGTCTGACTGTACAGCTGCAGTCACTTCTGCATTAGTATCTGCACAACATTTCCCTGCTTCCAATCACATGCCAGCTAGATAAAATTGGATAAGCTCAAACAGATTGTCAGGGACATAATAGAATACACCAGAGCTGCATCCTTTGGTAGCAAGTGTATTAGATGGCAACCACAAGAGTAAGAGACAGTAACTTTAGGACATCAACTCCAATCACCCAAGATGTGAAACACCAAAGTTCCAAGTGCCTTTCACAAACGATAAGCAGAAGGTGTTTGATAGATACTACACAATCACAGTTACTGTTAAACAGTACCATATACTGCTGTAGTATCTCAGTCTGACAAAAAGGTTCTCAAGCAATAATGCCCCATTTTGGACTTCAACTAAATTGTTGACTGACTAAATTGTATGAACATTCTGATACAAAAAGACAAGGTAATGATAAAATGCTCCAGAAATTCTCTGTAAGAAGAGCTTGGTCTCATAAAAACTCTACATTTACACACCAATCAATGATTACAACACTATCCAGTCTTACTTTATCACGATCTACAATGACCATCGTTGGTACAAACCCATTTGATGAATAGAAGCCCAGCAGATTGCCGTATTCATTTCTGAAAATGTAAGCAGTTATAAGTCGCCAATGACTGGTCCCAAAATACGTCTTACACATCCATCCAACAAAACAGTAGTTTTGAGTTAAGCTTTGGGTCTTTTGCAGCATCAGCCAATGCTTTCGAAAAAACTCTTTCTTGAGGTTCCAAAACTTCATCATCACTCATTTGGTGCTCATAGTAGAAACTTTCACTGTATACAAATGCAATTGCAAGAGGAAGGCCAGCAGCATAAAATCGAGGAAAAGTGATTGGAGTGAGTTCAATCTACAGAAATAATGGAAATATACATAGGATTACAATAACACCAGAATAGTACAAGATATTATCAATAATTTAACTCACAACAGAAAGCTGAGACTTAGAGATAAATTGTGATATATTTCCTTTGTCAAACGCTGTCTTTGCTGTTTTTTGAAATGTGTCAGTTTCTGACAACATGTACTTTCCTCGTCGAAGAGCAGCAATAGCTGGTATATCAACATTGAAGTTCTTAGACCTAAAGAAAAGTAATAAATGGCATAACTGAGGCAACAGAGCATGCATCATAAAGGGAAAAAGGTAGAAACAACAGAAACAGACACAGACAGACAAACAAGGCTTTTGTGACAGACACAAATAATTTAGATGCACGGATACTGAACACACACAAAACAAATGGACAAGCAAAAGAAACAGTGAAACAGACAGAAAATTCTGAGGGTAAACAAAAGACTGGCACACTAAAAATAGACATAGACAGACAAACAGACAAACAGACGGACAAACGGACAGATAGACAGACAAACAACTGACTAAACTTCAACTAAGCTAACATTACAAATCCTCCGTGTATACACTTGACATCTTACCAAGTCTTTGCAATGTCACCAAAACATGCCACGTGCGGGAACGTCCCTCTTCCATCTACAGCAACAGCCTCGTACTCTTTGTATGCTATACGATCAAACAACAAACAACAACAACAACAATTAACAAAAAATGAATAAACATATGACAAAGAATTGTTACTATAATACATTACAAAATATTGAAAAAGTTAAGAAATGCGAACTTGAAGTCTGCCGTGATGGATTACATATATGTATCTTAGATAACACACTCTGCACACTTGTCACACTTATCACATTTCTATTTATTCGTTAATTTGTTCCCAATAAAATATACATGCAATTAAAACTCAGAAAAAAAGACGATGTAGCATATTGCCTGCTCACATCTCTAGCACAAGTCACAATTTCTAGTTGTTATTGCTACATTGCTAAATCACTAACCTTTAGAGTCTTTGGACTTGAAAAAGCCAATCAAGCTGAACTCTTGAGTGAGAACAAATGGAGGGTACACAACAGTAACAAATGTCTCCAAGTCTTGGTCGGTATCCAACTCAATGACAACATCAAACTGGAATCTAGCAAACCGCATCACTCACGACTTGCCACAACACTGATCATTTGGACTTACAGCTGAACAGCTTGTGTGAGACTGGCTGTGTCCAAAGATCCTTTGTATGTGTGCACCTCATTGCCACTATAATGACAACAATGTGATCAGATTGTATAGCAATGCAAGGTTACAGCAGACCGAAATATGATGACAGTTGGATATAGGTAAACGTTGAAACGATCGCAGACTTCAGGATATGCTGTACAGTCAAGATGAGTAAAGCAGATAGTAGACACGAGAGATGGGTGAGACGAGAAGCCAGCAGCAGCTTCTTTTATGACAGAAGTTAGTGCTTTAGACTTGGCCGCCCCTAAACACAAACCAAGGAAAACATGTAAAAGTAACACTAGAAATCATACACTGATAAACGTCTGACTGAGTATAGCACTGTTAGTCTTAGTTGTGAATAATGGCAATAAGAAATTCTACTTGCAAAGAATGTTCAAGTAAAATGTGTGTGTACGTGTGTGTACGTGTGTGTGTGTGTGTGTGTGTGTGTGTGTGTGTGTGTGTGTGTGTGTGTGTGTGTGTGTGTGTGTGTGTGTGTGTGTCTAGAGGCAAAGGGAGCTATCTCTGTAACTGACCGTATGGTCGACGTCGAACAACATGGAGGGCTTAACATTTGTACATGCAAGTGTACATACTACAGTGTACATATACTTTCTTCAAACAACTGACACATACTTTGCTCATCTCAACATTTTGAAGTGCACAGTCACCACACAACCAAATTCCAAAACGTCCCTATGGTAACTATCTTTTCATAAATGCATTACAAATAATTCTAAAATAACAACTTGATGCCACAGAGTAAACCTATTTTGTTCTACAAAAATCTAAACCTACTAAAAATATATAAATGCATCGACAAATACTAACGTGTTGTGAATGCCACCAATCTGTACCCCTCAACCACACAAACTGTCTACACACACGTACAACTGTTTGCTGAAGCCAGTCAAGAGAGTAAGCAAACACAACAACTGAACAATAAATGAAAACTTACATACATGGACTGAGAAAATGAACAACAAGAACTCCACATTCAGTGCGTTTTTCTTCAATTGTCTTATCAGTCAGAGCTATTGTCTCCTCCTTCCATTCAGATTTCCTCTTATAAGTCAGATAAAACACAGACCCAGCTAATTCATCATCTTCCCGATCCTCTGAAACCACAAAAACATAATGTACTAATCAAAGTCATCTATTGTCTTTGCATTGACCTATGACTACACATTGTACTATGTAGTCATTAGATCATTGAACATTACGCAAAGTACAAGTAGCCATATGAAAAATCTACAATGTTGCTGTATATTTAGAACAAGTCAACAATTTAATTGTGTTGTTATCTATTTGATAAACATTGCACTCCATAAAAACAAATTCCTGTAAAACACCAAGAAGAAATTGCAAATTAAAACTGGGCAAGAAAGCAAACTTCACATTCAATGACAATCAGATAAACCCAATTTGTGGCTAAACTGCTAATAAAGACAATGACCAACAACCAACCAGTTTGATTTGCGCACCTTCCTCATCTTCAGGCACCTCAGATTCATGAAACTCTCTCTCTCTATTAACAGGAGTCGTTTCTCCAACCATTTTATCATTTGGTCGATGTCTCCCTTCTTTCTCTTTGCTTAAATCCTCTAGCAGATCATCCTCCTCACTCTCAGCCCGTTGATGAATCGCTAAACTCTCCCCACTATCTCTCCTGTCGAGGTTAAAGGGATTAGGTTTAAATCCATCAGGATATTCTACATGTTTAGTATCCTCTGGAGGAACAATAGGAACGTCATCACTTTCCCGCTTCTTCATGACCGCAATATCCGGGTACCTGAAAAACAAATCCAACTTAATATTAAGAGGAATAGAGATACCTTTATATAACAAGTGTTTTACATACAATAAATTCACAAACAACACAGCACAGATGAAACACATGTCATAATGATGGCATGTCCACTGATAACAGTGATGACTCTGGTCATAATACAAGAACACAACAGACCTTGTCCATTCAAACCATTCTGTTTCTAAGATATGCATTACCATAACATTGAACACTAGACATTTCTACCTCTTCATATCCAGTTTCCATCCTTCAATACAGTAAACATTTTAATGACTTCCTTACTTACACTTTGTGTATAACAACTGGCTTTCTTTGCCTATATACACATGTATAATATAGATATAATTCGTATTGCTTCAACCTCTACTTTAGACTTAGCAACTCTAAATTACAAGCTGCAACCATATGTCAAGATTGCACAAGCAATAACAGTGAACGCACGCTATGCATTTCAAAGTTGTTTACAAGGTCGTTTCATCGAGTCATCGCCATTTCCGGTAATAGTAAGCGGGCCAAGTCTGAAAAGACGTCTATGTATCAGTTTCGCTCCGAACCTCAGCCAGCATTTATTTCTCACTTTTATTTTAATGTTCTTGCTCTATAGAGACGATTTCAACTTGTTGGCATCTCGACAAAAGGTCCAAAGTGGCGTAATCATGTCTTATATTTATTGCCATATCTCGCGCGTACAATAGTCTGGATGTCAAGGTTGGTTGGTATTTCTTGCTGTTTCACAACCCATCAAGATAGGAAATGAAAGAAATAGTTCCTACCAAACCTTCTCAAACTCATGTACCCCTAAAAAAACCAATTAAAGATTTACGTGGTGTAGTCACGTGATAGCCTTGCCAACCCAGATCTGTTTATTACAACACGAATCACGTGTATTTATAGCTCAGACAACTCAATAACTTCTGGATAATTAGTTTCTTTGGTCAGCTACTATCTTAGTCTTCATCTTCATCTGTACCGTGAGTACCATCTTCTTGAGGCATGTTACAACAATTATTCTCCATGCAGCCACAAACATCAGTGCAAACAAGATTATTTGACCAGCAAGAGCATCGCTGGCTTGTGCAGCCTGTTTTGTAATTGCAACTAGCCATCTCCAGTAGAGCTCTCAGTGCTGCAGTTTGTCCATCCAATGAAGTCGTAGGCAGTTGTTGGTCTGTATCCAGCCATGATGACGAGGGCTTGGAATGTCTGGCTACACAATGTGTGCCCTTCGCCACACAGCAGCTTGGTAGTTTACGCAAAGAATATGTTGCTTGAGTGCATCTGTGAAGGCAGCAATTTGTGCTGACTTGGAACAAGAGTTGGTACCAAACCTGCAACTAGAATATATCCATAATTAATTAATTTATGGTTAGCTTTAATAAATATACGTACTTCGTTAACTGAATCATAACTCTTCTTTCCATAAAGCTGACAAGTGAAAGCCTCCAAACCAAGGATTGTGCCTGCAGGAACTTCAAAGTTCTGTCCAAGACTACTAAAAGCAGACCGTGCAGCTGCTGACTCAAATCCTTCAATGGCAATGATGTTGTACCTTAATTTCTTTCCTTTTCCTGCAAAAGCACTTGTCGAGTCGTAGCCAGTATATGCATGAAATCAAGTCAGTGCATCACACATGCTATCACCAAGGCTTTACCAATGACAGTAAATGTTAAGTAGACATCAGCAATTTTTTGTTTCCGTTCAAAAGACAACGTTTGATAAAGTTTTGATAGAATACGCACAGGCCAGGACCGCTACATCTGTGTCAAGTGACATTCTCATTTTCATGCTTCGGTTGTAATGGTTTCCTTCAAGAACACCTGCCACAGATCCTAAACCCACAACTCCTGACTGTACAAGTATATCTCGAAGACCTGTACTGGTAAACCGTTTTCCAATCACCGTGATCATTGTGCAACAATATGAAATGCTCCCATTCGCAATACAAGTTTGCTAAAATCTTGGGGTTGCTTCCACTACCTCTTAATTGCGCTTTCGCATATACAACTTGATCCAAGACTACAATCGTATAATTCTGACCGAAAGACCTTGCTATCTCTAATGACCAGGTAAGCAAAGTATATATCGTGTCAAGGCGAGTCGGAGAAGCAGGAATAATGGGTAGTATCCAACTACACTTCGTGGTGGAACCAGTGGCGACGGAACTGGGGGGGCCGTGGGGGCACGTGCCCCCACAAAATGCTCTCCGTTATCTTAGGGTTAGGGTAACCCTAACCCTAACCCTAACCCTAAGGCATAGAGTTAGCAGTGTTCTTGGATTTCTATGACCTGACAAACCGTTGTGCCCCCCCACTCAGCAGAGGCTTCCTTCGCCTATGGGAACGTTGTCAGAGTTCACAAGCTGATTGAATGCTGACCAACCGGGTACAACGTGACTGCCACAATATTAAAATATGCTGTCAGAATCGTTTCGAGCGACTAGCCACAGAAAGTCACAAAAGCTGGCAAAATTTAAGTACAGGACTTTCTTGGGTAAGTAGATCAAAGTCAATTTCAAGTAGTGGCGGACATTTTCTAGCACCTGAGTGATATTCAAGTATTGTTTCTTGCATTGCAGAAATAGAATGTCTATGTTTTGAGCGTTTAGGTAGTGGCTAAAACTGTTTAGGAAGAACGGGTCTCAAAACCTCTCTTTGAATTACTATGCCATTTGTGCAATGAGTGGTGCCTAGACCTGATAGCGTCTCTTCTATGATGTCATTATTATCTCAGCAAAACGACACGGAGCCTCCGGTGGGAAGAATGTTTGAAGGCAAGAAGCTTCCCATTGTCTGTTGTTGTAGTTGTCTTTCGGCTAGACTTGTGTCAAGCTCTTGAATTTGACTCGCTGAAATACCGTGTCCCAATCTGTTCAGCATTGTCACAAGTTGATGACTTCAGCCTGGTTCACAATATTCACGCTGACGTCGCCGTCGACGCTGGAATAGAAATGAATCATATTCCAGCATCGGCGTCAACATCAAAGAATGCCACCGACGTCGAGGCAGTTTCTTTGAAGTTTGACGCTCAGCTGGGCGTCGGCGTCATATTGTGAACCAGGCTTTTCTGTAATATTTCGAACAGTCATAAAATGCTTGGGTGTTCTGACGCATCCTTTTGCAGTACAATAAATGATGTCCTGACTAATTGACTGCACTCGACAATGAACGTCAACTGATGGTGCTTTTCCTTGATTGTGCTTACAGCGGTCAGTCCTAGTCTCGTGTACCCAGACTTTAACCCCGCCTCAACATTCCGGCTGGGAAACGGTCTGGTAAGGTTCCTTTGATGTTGTCATGTTGCCGCATCACCGAATTCTGGTAAACTAAAGACGCTATAAATGTTACAAAGAGGCGTGATAATATTACCGATTCTTGCTTCTCGTGCAAAGTGGGTGGTGCTGAGTGTTTTTATGATGTAATCATCGATGCTATCAAACTCTAGACAAGCCACAAAGAAACGTTTCATGGCCTTACCATTGAACAGCCATCGCAAAGTGAGTTCTTGTCGCGAAATGCCGTCAAAAAGGCGTGTGCACGCCCCCTTTGCAGTCATTGATTTTCACTTTGCAATGCCGCTGTGGTGACGAGCACGTACATGTTTGGCTAGTAGGTTGGCTAGTCCATGGAGAAGCTATACACTAGGCTGTATGGCAAGGCGATCATCTCCTATATTCTCAGGAAATTCACGTAGCTGTCAAGAGTTCACTGGAAACACAACCAACACAACAACTGACAGCAACTGTGCACTGCATGATATCGCCTCACTGTAAGAAACATGCAGAGCACTAGTACATCGCCACACAGCCTTGTGTCTAGCTTCTCACTAGACTAGCCTATTTAATTACTAGCTAGCCGAACACGTACGTGCTCGTCACCACATGCACCGGAATCGCAAAGTGAAAATCAATGACTGCAAAGGGTGCTCGTACACACCATATTGACAACATTTTGCGACAAGAACTCACCTCGCGATGGCTGTTCAACGGTACAGGCCATGAAACGTTATTCATGGCTGGCCTAGAGTCAAAGATAGCATCGATGATTACATCCTGTAGACACACAGCATGCAACCACTGGCATGAGAAGCGGTAATATTATCTTACCTCTTTATAACATTCATAGGGTCTTTAGTTCAGCGGAATTTGGTGATGAGGCAACATGGCAACATCAAAGGAACCTCACCAGACCCTTTCTCCTGCGTGGCATAAAGGCGGGGTAAGGGTCTGGCCACGCGAGACTAAGTCAGTCCATCATCTCTGGCTATAATCCAAAGAAGTAGGTTGTAGAGGTCATTAGGAACATTTTCAGACATAGGTGGCCATGGCATAGTGCTCTGCATTTGCAACAAGATTCCTCTGATATGCATAGAGCAATGGTAAAGCATTCGAGAAATACCATCATCAATTGTTGATTCTGTCTGTGGCTGTCTAGAAATCCACACGTTTGCGATTCCAACCCGTCATAAGCCTCTTCTGCCATTTTCACACATGTTACCACAAGATGACAACGTGGGATAGCATTGCTGTACACTAAGGCTGACTGTTGATGATCGGTTGGATGCCAAACTCAATCGTGTCACCGAACTGTACATCTAGACGATTTTTCAAATAGCCATTGTGATACTTTGCTACTTCTCCAGATATTTCACTTACAAGGGTTTTGAACGCTCTTGAAGATCGCCTAACTAAAGCACTTGTGACCCCTTGATAATGCTGTCTTCAATTTCATTTGACAACTTCTCAAAAGCGTTGTCTTTGACTGATACTTGGTCATTCAGGTATACGTACGCTTGTTTGACTGAATTCGGCTCAATGATGGTAGCGTACTTCAATTGCTATGAGACCTTGATTTTTGCATGCAATACAAATTCGTTGCTCATTCTGAATGCGAGTGGCACTCAACAACTTTTCTGCAGCTCGGCTTTCAACGTTACGCACTGACTGAGATTTTTATTTCATCGCTTATTGATTTTCTTTACTGTCTGACAGATAATACATTTTTTTAGCTAAATTAGTTGTTCGTACTCTGCTGCGCCTCAACAACTAAGTCATTTCGGAAACAGAGGCTGCATCAGTAGCACTTTCTATATCATTCTGTATACAATTACCTTCAACTGTTCTAGAAAAGAGCCTACTCAGGGTAGTTCTGTTGGTATAAGTCTGGTAACATAAGCGATGGTACCCACCCATTGGGCCTTCATGAAATTTCAGAGAGAGAAAATCGAAAATTGCATCGTGCCATATGTTTGCAGCTTCCTGCAATGTTTCCCAACTAGAAGTTGTGAACAACCTTAGCGTCTGGTCGACAGTGACACAAACAGTGTGACAAGTCTAGAAGTGGTGCCTTGCTGGGCGGAGAACCCAAGGGTAATTCTCCCATCGCTAGCATGCAAATATTTCCTGTAGACTTCGGTAGAAGTGCTTAAAATTCAAGAAATGCGAGTTTGAACGAAATAACCACTGTTACAAGTTTGGTTTACTTACTCTGCCTGCCAATCTATATGCAAACAAACCTTTCGTGACAAGAATACATCCGGGTACTAGAAATGCATAGGCGTTTGTCACGTGTGTTACTACAGACAAATTATCAAGATGACGGCCTAAGAATTAAACTATTTGACGTTCTCTAATAGGAATCTCTTACATGAAGTCGTACATGTGCCAAAACTGCTAATAATCTAGTTTTCCTGGGGTTCCCTGACTGCTGCTTGCGAGTCAGCCGACACCGATGTGATTTCGCCTACTTTGGACCTTTTTCAAGAATGACAGACAACACGTCGATTTGATATGTAGGCAATATGATACATCAAAATATATAGAGAAACCAATGTTGGCAGATGTTCGAAGCGAACTGACACGCTACAGGACTTGGCCCACGTACTACAAGATGACTACCATATCCCTAGCTCATGCGCCTAGGGTTAAATATGTATGCCAACCCATGAGAATTCCATGCTGTATGCATCACATAGTGTGGGACACGCAAGCATATATTAACAGGATATGTTGACATGCTCCTGAATACATATCTGAGCCTAAACATGTTAAAAAGTACATGTTCACTCTAAAAACAAGAACAATTTTTTTAAGAAATTCAATTCAAGAATTGTTAGAACACATTTTTACTAAATATTATATGCAATGCCAACATGAAAGCATAAAATCACCACATCAAAAAGCCAACAAAACACACTTGCAGCTACGTGCTAGCAGCTTCAGGTACTTACCCAACTTCAGCTAAGAACCGAAGCAAAGGTTTCAGCTTGCGTTGGGGTGTCTTCCCATTGTGTTGGTAGCCAATAAACTCTTCGTCATTACCATACTTAAATCGAATATCGGGAAAATCAGCAATATCATCCTGTAACCAATGGCAGTCAAACAACAAGAATCATGTTAATTTGGCTCTGTTCTCTCACCTCCAGTGGTTTACTTGCTGGAGACATAGACACAAACCCCACAATGAGTTTATCAGAGTAGCCAGCTACATGTACTCCTCGACCCAGTCGACGCCACGTTGCATGAAATTGCAAATTACAAGCCTCAAAATCTGAAAAATTATTACATAGTGAAGCAGAATTACAAGACAGAGTAATAGACAACTTACGGTCGTGACAGAAAGCAACAATCACATCCTTGCCAGAAAAATAAACAACATTTCGATAATTGTCTTGTGTCAAGATAAGAACATCTTTACCTACATAGTAATATACGCTTTAATAAAAGAAAAATTGGTGAACAAGAATTGCTTGCCTATCTGTCCATCTATTAGCCTTAGATTGTATCTGCCTGCCAATGTGAGTGTGTGTGCACATGTTTGTCCATGCACCCACATTTGTAGCGATAAAGAGCCAAACTACTTGGCATTAGAACTAAAAAGTAAACAACACAGCAAAATTCTTGTGCCAGAAAAATTCGGACTTTCATTATGTAAAAAGAATTGTGAACAAATTGAGTTTGTCATGCACAAGTTGTTGCCTCGTACATTAATAGAGCACACAGTTTACCACAATCACAGTCAGAATATACAAGTCGTATACATTGTAACATGAAACAACAAGACAAACAAACAGACCCAATACATTTTGCCCACAATGTACACCCTTAATGTCTCTCTTCCAATCGCTCCATTGCCAAATCAACGGGCACGTCGTTGTGAGCACATCATTAATTATCTACCTCAAGCCAGCACGATCACAAACCTCACTCAATTCTCAGCTGATTACATGCTGTGGTATGGTGATACCAGTAAAGGTGTAGTAGATCTACTTTGTGTGTAATACCAAAACCAGCAACGAAAAGACAAAATGTAAGTTTGTTTGTTTGCTTGTTGGTGTGTGAAACGTACTTGCTCAACTGCTTTTACTGAAGTCACTTACTCATTCTAGCCTCTTGATACACAGTCTTCGTTGAGTTCAAAAATGCAATCAGAAAACTTTCAGTAAACGATTCTGGATCTTCAATAAACTCGAATCGTTCCTACAGATAAGATGCCACAACACAGCTAACAAGGATAACTAACACACAATCTCACTGCTCTCACCAGCTCCCCGTGAACCTTAATAGACAAGACTGGATATTTCTTTGGACTATCAAGACCAAATTTTCGATACCTTTTTCCAAACTTATTCCTGCCAAATTAAAAAAATAGAATTTCCAACGTTATCATACAACAACGTCACATACATGTCAACATATACAAAGCCAAATGTGTCTCTGAAACGTCTTGCGAGGCGTTCAATCATCGGTTTATGTTCTGCAAATTGGTCAGGTAGCATAAGAGCACATGCCAAATGAAGACCAAAAAGAGAATACGGATCATCGACTTCAAAACTTATCAGTTTATGCTACAACACAAATACGTATTATACTATGAATTAAGTAACACAATCACACAATATCATTAAACAACAAATATTGACACAACAAACAGGCATAACACTATCGCCACTGTCTCCGGCAAAAGGCATGGTCAGTTAGACAATCTGCTGTTGAAATCAAAAAATAGAATGTTTATCGGTGGGCCATAACAAGAGAGTCTGTCACTTTGCCTTGCTAAATACCTACCCATATTTAGGAACAAGTGCATTCAAACTGCATTCAATCCACTTCGCAGCATCTGTGAATTAGATGCGCATTCAGTGTGCATTGACCCATTTCACACTAGGAAAACGCAATCCACGTATAAACATGCCTACCCGTGTAACGTGCGTTAGAACCTGTGTTCATCATGGCTGCCAATCTCTTTGCGAAGGTAATTCTCTATCTTTCGTTACAGTACATCAATCTACACCATAAGCAAAGGATAGAGAGAGAACGTAGATCTACTGCTGCCTACTGACATGAATAGCTGAGTGGGTACGCGTGGTGCCACGTGCAGTTGCCAATGTGCATTGAATCCACTTCAAACCACTTCCGTATGTGATTTGAGGAAATCCGCATTGAATGCGGCTTGACAGCCAATGCGCATTAGGTGTGAAATGCCAATGTGCTTTAGTATGAATTCAACGCACTTTGGAGTGTAGTGTGAAAAGGCCTCATGTGCGTGTGTAAATCAATGTTTGATAAATAATCTAGCTAGACAAATTCGTCATTTGGTTGGTTGGTCAGTAAGTTGATTGTTAGTGATGTCGTGTCTGTTGTCTCTTAAAATTACCAGTAAAATCATCGTCACAAGTCAGTTTGATATTTACTACAAGTTTGAAACTTACAAGCAATGGCAATGTAAATATTTGCACAAATTTGTTCAGTTCCACTTCCTTAATAATGTCTGCATATGTAAACACGTGTCTTGGGTCATCTTCGTCACCTTGTACGATAACAACAACTTTTGCAGTCACTCCTTTATTTGATGCACTATAACAAAGAACAAGTCAATGTAGCAACTACGTGTCCTCGTTGTTTATTCACTTTCAACCACATACTAAAGCACACTATACACAAGACATTTCCACATTAAATGTCAAGCAATAGACGTCGTATCATTCAACCATGGCTACAGCAATTGAAGACCAAGTGCAACATAACTTACGAGTCAAGGAAATCCAGTTCTGTTCTATTTGTATACCCAACATGTGCACGTTCAAGAACAGTCATCATGACGGTCATAAACGACTTGTGTTCTAAAGCAAAGAAAACGTACAACTAAAAGAAGACATACTATAGTATTAGCATCTAATATCTAATCTGTGGAATAACCAGAAATACTAAACCAACAAGCTGTCATTGATTAGTACATGAATTAATAAATAAATGAATCAATGAATAATATATCATATAACAACAACAATTTGAAAGACATTTCATTCTAATAAATCCAAGTAAAGACTGATTCTAGTACGTCGCAGATGACAAGCCTAAGTCAAATTCTCCATCACATGTAGACACACAATTACATATAGGCACATAAACAAACAGAACCGTTCAAGTGCTACCCAAACCCAAGTGCTTAGTTTTGAGTACGGTGCAATAACAGACATGAACCAAAATCCATTCTTATGCCGGCTTTACACTAGACGATTTGACTTGAGGCCCATGCTAATTTGGCATGATTGGTGGCATATTTTACACTATCCGGGCTAACTATGCTTTGCGCAAGCGCATGAAGAAGACGATACTGTTGATCAAACTCTAACCACCACGTCAGTCCAGTTTTCACCACGAAAAGTTCACGTGCCATTTTGCCAATAATCCAGGAATAAGCAGAGGAAAATACGCTTTGTGTATTGTTACCCAGTAACACAAAATATGCAACACGTGGTTAGGTTTAGCTGAGCCTGGCCCTATGGATTAGCTCGGGCTAACTTAGCAAGAGCTAATTGCACTTAGCTCAAGCCAACACTTTACACAGCGTCAAAGTAGCACGAGTCATATTGGCTTGAGTCAAATCATTTTATGTAAAGCCATTATTACATTACTGTCTATTCCCCCATAAGGTTAGACTTTGAGACTACTTGATACTAATGTCTTGTCAAAAACAGTATCCATCTGGACTATAAGAATCAAGTGTATCTTATACATGAGAACTACATATATATATATATATATATATATATATATATATATATATATATATATATAATAAATATTTGTTTATACCTATACTATTGTACATAATAAAGCAGTCTTGTTAAAAGGTGACCTCTGTCAAAGTAATACAGAGCTATCAGTCTCTAAGTTGCAGATATGCAATGTACAAACAACCTCTTAGCCAAACAATCTAACTTGTAATTTCATATCTGATGCCAATTACAGTATCTGATATCATAATAATCTACGCATACTATGATACCATCTTACCTTGAGACCCAAATCTCTCAAAGTAACCAAGAACTGCAAACTGTTCTCGTTCTTCAGCAGATTGAACCAATTCCTCAAGCTGCTCTTGAGATGTCAAAACCGTAGAATATTGTCCAGTCAACACCCTGCAACATCATTCAACAGAACTAGTCACATACACAGTAAAGTCCATTTAATTAATCGGATGTATAAAAAAGCTAGAATCGTGTTTCCAATATATGCATTATTAACAAGCAAACAGACAAACAACAAACACAAAAATAAGAACAACATGTCTCACAAAATAACAGCCTCCGGATGCCTTACATCAAGCAATGTGCCACTAGTGAATCCCCACTGTCAATGAGATCCATTGGTAATGGAGTAGCTGTTGGCTGCCAATTGACCCTATACATGAAACGACAATAAATCAACATTCCATTCAACACATAATATGTCTGCCTCTCACCACAGCACTAGATTCTGTTCACCAGAAAACTGGCAAGATTTATCTTTAGGCTCCTTGACACAATCAAACTAAACAAACATCATAACATGCATGTGTATTACTGCCAATATACAGTATACGCTCCTAAGATTAAATGGACATGAATGACACTGATGCATAGATTCAATAGCTAGAATGTTTGTTCCCTTTCTTTTGGGTCCTAAATTATGTTTGTTAGCATTCACAATATACACAGTAATACTAAGCATAATGAGGATACTAGAAGTCAAAAAGGCAATGAGAATAACCTATGAAACTCATCTCACAGAGTTTCCTGTAGAGCAGAAGAGTTAGCCTAGCTGGCAACTTTGGCACTGATGAGCTGATGCCTGGACACACCGATGTATTACAGATTGTTACAGTAGAACACTGGTCTCACAGCTACTGTATATGACCAAATTAGTGCCCTGTGCTTTGTTAATTAATTAAGCTAGAATTAAAAAATACACAGTTCTTGGTGCACAATACACTGAGTACTGGTGAGCGCGTTTCCTGATTTCAGTAGTTGTGATCTAGTGTTGACTAAAACAAACCTTGTAAATATTATAGATTTTTACAAAATCACATTGGCAAATACCTCTGACTGTTAAACCCAAATTTCCTTACAATTCAGCTCGTAAAATCATAATTTAATAATAATTAACAAATGTATCGTACAAGAACAACTTCCAGATGCAAAGTCATCAAGGCCAGAATATCGTGACTGGCAATAGTAGTTTTACACAGTACAATTATCTCGATTACAAGTTTGTTCCCCAACCAAAAGACATCAGTGCTATAAATGCTGGCATTCAAGGTAATTAGCAATAATTTAAGATATCTAAAAATTCTAATACCATTAGTTTGTTCCTATCAGTGTTATATCATGCTAATTTATAACTTAATTAAGTTAAGGGAGGAGCTAATTTTGCTAGCAACTTATTCCATATACACAGCATTAATTAAGATAGACCCGGAATTTCCTTTCACATGACACGTGGCTTTGCGACGTACCTTCACTACTTTGATGATAAACAAGCGCATGTCTTGCTTAGAACGCTGAATCATCTCATCCAAGGCAGACTTGTTTGCAGCTTTTCCTCCTGTCATTACACGAAAATAAACACGAAGGCGAGATTGCATATGTAAAGAACAAACTTTTGTCAAAAACAACTAGTAAGCCTGCAGAGCTCATGTACTTCGTCTTCTCGTCCAGTTGTTTGCGTGATAGCACCTCCAACTTAGTGACGGCTGCAGAAGACAGCACAGCGCTGCACAGAAGAGCAAATGCTACCCGCTCCATTAGAAACATTTTTTTGCGGGTCAAACGCCCGGATGTCGTCACATACCCGGCTTTTCCATGTCCCGTATCTCTAGTAATCGACAGGTGTTCGGTTCTATCCAGTTGGTACGCTGCCATCTCGTTGGTTACAGCACTGTCGTGCTATTGTTTGTAATCTGTGATAGGTGAACGATGGGTCGTGTTATTCGCGGACAACGTAAAGGCCACGGGTCCGTCTTTCGCTCTCACACGAAACATCGCAAAGGAGCGGCCAAACTGAGAACTCTAGACTACGCAGAGCGTCACGGTTATATCAAGGGTATAGTCAAGGAGATCATCCACGACCCGGGTCGTGGCGCTCCCCTCGCTAGAGTGGCATTTCGTGATCCTTACCGTTACAAATTGAGAAAGGAACTGTTCATAGCAACAGAGGGGATGTTCACAGGACAATTTGTCTATTGCGGAAAGAGAGCATCTCTTGCAGTCGGAAACTGCCTGCCAGTAGGCTCCATGCCAGAAGGTAAGAAGGCAGAAAGGTTGTATTGCAGGTGTGTGGGCGTGTGCTGGATATCAAATTCTTAAGAAATTTGCGCCGTAAAATCAAATGGAGTACATCAGCTGTTTAGCTTTGTAGAGCTTGTTTTGCGTTTTGATTTAATGATTTCAAACTTAGTGTTTTGAATGTTTGTCATGAGTACTACACGCGTGTATCCATAATTAATTAATTGATAGTGGATGATGGGGTGGCAGGTGTGTGATAAGTGTAAAAGGATGATGATTTCTGGCAGAAAGTATTTGTTGAAATGGCATGAGTCAAGCAATGCTTTCCTGTATCAGCTAATGACATACAGAATTGAGACGACTGTACAGTTACGCGATTGATATGTTGATGCAATCAATATTAATAAGCTCGCATTGAAATGGCTGGTATTTGTAATACCTTGTCATGTTATCATTTATGTATGGTGTATGTACAGTTATGCTGGAGTTCGAAGTCGGCAGTCACCCTTTGATTTTTATAATTTTTCTAGTTCAAGTCCCAACTTCTGTGTGTGCAGAATGAGTGAACAATGGTGGATTAGATTAACTTGTTTTAGATTGCGAGGAGTAGGGGCAAAATGACACTCAGATAGAATCTATTCTGATTCGTCTATTAGTATCTAATTTTTCAACTCATTCAGTATATCCTGCTATTTAAGGTTTTATTTATTTATCTGTTCATCGTTTTTTGCAGGGACTGTTGTGTGTGCACTTGAACAGAAACCTGGGGATGGTGGTAAGATGGCCAAGGCATCTGGCAACTACGCAACTGTTGTGTCTCACAATCTTGACACAAGGAAAACAAGACTACGACTGCCATCAGGAGCAAAGAAAGTCATCTTGTCGACATGTAGAGGCCTCATAGGTATTGCTGCTGGTGGAGGAAGAATAGATAAGCCTCTACTGAAAGCAGGACGAGCTTATCACAAGTACAAAGTGAAGAGAAACTCATGGCCACGTGTTCGCGGTGTGGCGATGAACGTAAGCCAGAACTCTATCAAAGATGTGAATGTTTGCTAGTTTGTGTTTTTGACAGCCTGTTGAACATCCACACGGTGGTGGTAACCATCAACATATTGGTAAACCATCGACGGTGAGGAGGAACACTCCAGCAGGTCGCAAGGTCGGTCTCATTGCTGCAAGAAGAACAGGAAGACTGAGGGGAGGAAAGAAAGTAGTAGCAGGAGACAAGGAATAGACTGCTACAAAGCTTACAATAGTGAAATCAATATAAATACAGTGAAAGTCAATAACAGTCTCATATTTGTTCAATTGAATGCGTTACGTGAAAGCATGGATGTGACAGTACAGAGATGTACAGGTTAGAGGTAAATACTTTAGAGTGGCAACAAGTGCAAAAGTGGGATTGAGGGAGAAGAGGTACTGTACAACCAAGGAGGCTACTAACTGTTTTTAGTATCAGATATTGATCAATGATTTTCAGGGGTTGCGACAACTCATTAGGAAGTGTAAGAAACAGAAGACACCACATTAGACCAACAGGGTTACATGTGGACCATCCTAATGCTGCTACACCCTTTTGTGGTAGAGGACCTGAGGTATCTTGCATAGGGCCCTCTCTTACACATGAAGTCTGTAGGTAGAGCTGTCATGACACAACTGGTCCTACCATTACTGCATGACCTGGGCTAGATGTGGGCTATGCTAAATGGTCCACCCTTGCCACTATTGGTCTGCATCCCATGCGCAAATTTTAAATTTCTTCATACATTGGATGGTTACAATATGGAAGATGGTCTAATGCTATGTAGTTGCAAAGGATGGTATTATGTACATTGTGCAAGTCTGGTCTTAGTGGTTACAAGTGTACCATAGAACTGTGACCAGTGTTAAGTATATACGTTTATATACTGTACGTAGGTTGCAAGTGATTACTACTGGCAAGTTACATGCTGATAGCAAATGTACCATATTCTAGTACATTTGTATATACATGGGCTCAGTGTATAGAATCAGATATCCTGACCAGTTGCGGCTGCACTAAATGGCCCTAAGACTGCTTATGGCTGTTATGCCTGGTCCTAGGTCACTTATGACTGCTATAACTGGTCCTTAGACCACTTGTGTCTGCCATAAATGGTCCTTGTAGGACCACTACTGGCAGCACTGCACCAAGTATGGCAGCCACAAGTGGTCTGGGACCAGTTATGGCAGCCACATGTAGTCCTAGGACAAGCCACGGCAGCAGAACAACTATAACAAGACAGGTTAACCCTCACATCACCCAAAAAGCTTGCTGGTATGCATATGGTATGACAATCATACAGCTAGAGGATGCCGCGTGCCTCAGAGAAGGAACCAAGCATTTACAGCTACACAATCTTCCATTAATTTTGTTCAACCATCACTATATCCAAAAACGCACATCAAGTATCTACTTCGTGACATCACCAATACAATGCAAATTGATTGTTAGTATCCATAAACACTAACACAACAAGATCAGTTTACCAACAAAGGCTTTGTACACATCCAGTCTGGCAATGCTAAACACTGCACGTCTAGAACACACTTTACTGTATTAGTGCAGACTCTTATGATGCATCAGTGTCCTGTACTGTTACCTATTACTTACTCCTGCAACCTCTTACAATAGTCAATTAAAAATAAAAATACCATCAACCACATGTCAACGTACAAATCTATGTTCCTGGGATTCTTCGATTGAGAGCCATGAAGTAGACCTGCGAGTTAGAGCTGCCTCGAATCGAAGCAAAGAATACCTAAAAAATAAATGTTGTTGCTGGTGTTACTCGAATGTTGGTTGTGTCTCACTGACCTTGTCGTTTCTCTCACAAAGAAATTTCAGTTTTTGTGTTCGTTTGTGCATGAAGACGCCTTCTAGTGACCCGGCTTCCAATGATCGTATCTCAATGGCTTTTGATCCCCATCCCATGATCTGACCGGTTCCGATATACGCTGGTACATGATACAAATTTAGGTCACGGATAATCTCGACACACCACATAATGCAGGCATGCACAACAACACCACCACATCACAATATGTACACGCGTACAGCAAAACTCTGTCAACTGACTCCCATTCAATCATGAGTCTATTCTATACTATAATCTCATGCTTTCAATCAGTATACATAACAAAGAGGCGTACGACCTCACTCACATCTATAAGCTTATGTACCCCACAGTATATTAGCAAAACAAGTTTGGTGTCTGAGCAGTCACTGTCAGTGCAGGTACCACAACTTGACAAGTGTGGTAGTGATATGTTACAATGTCTTCTATGTACGCTACTGCTTCTAATATTTTCAAGACTCCAAAAATAATTTTGAATTTTTTCAAATCATAATATTTCAAGGTCTTGATGTGTGATATTACCCATTTTTGATTTAATTATTTGTTTAATTATTCTATCAAGCTGATTCAATTCTCTAAACAGTTCAATGACACGTAGCACAATACCGTGGCAAAAGTTCTCTGCCAGTTGACTATCTACAGAAGCAGTATATCACACAGGAAGTGTTACTGGCATTTCAGTTTGAAAGCAGAAGCCGTAGTTGAAAAGAGAAGTCACTCGCTTGTTTGCTGAGTTGCCATCTTGAGCTGCAGAGTTCCATATAGCAGCCATTTTAACAATGTTTCGTGTGCACATGCAAGGAAAAAGCTCGGACATACAGCAATTTTCAAGGCCAAAAATGTTTTTTATTATCCTATTTTTTAGGGTAAAATTTTCAAAAAGAATATTACTCAAAAAACATTGGAAGAAGTAGAGCACAAAACAAGAGAGAAAGTCTCGACACGTCAACTTGATTTGTTGTTTCACGTGCCAACTACGATATTAGGGCAAGTTGGTCAGTTTGCAAAAAACATACAAACTTTGGGCCACGACAAACCTGTACTTGTCGGGCAACCAAGGTTGTAGCAACTGATCTTAACCAAGTCATTAAACAAAGCTCACCAGTCACATTTCACTATCTATGGGTTTGCCTTGTTTAATGAAGAGACTGGGACAGGCAAACAAGGAAGAAGACATGCACTTGAGTGGTAGCTACATATGCAAATGTCAGTTAATTAAGTCACATGACTGGACGACATAATTTATTGTTAGCAACAAGATTCTTGACCAGTCAGGCCCATGAAACAACAAATCAAGCTGATGTGGTCCCCATGGAAACTTGTAAAAATTCATTCCATCAATAGTCAGCCAAAAAACTTCGAGACAAGTGTAAACGTCATGTTTGATTGCATGTGTCAGTCCAGTAGTCAACAAAACTGCTGTCTGATATAACAAGCAGAAAAGAGTCTCACCAACAGAGGTAGGCAATTCTCCCCACTGCAGACGAATGTCCCTTACCACATCTCCAAATGTATCGACATACACTCCTTCGTCTACAACACAACAACACCAACAGACATCACAGCAAAAGAGAACTGAGACTACAGTCTGACTGACTGTCGTAGCAGAGTAGCAGCTCCTGAGTATCCACACCGGGAAAGGCAATAATGGCATGAGGATGAATACCCGAACGTCCATGCTGCACAAACATCAATATTCTATACTCACACAATCCACATTACGTCCATCTGTCTTACTCTTGGTGGCATGTAGAGGTCATAGCTAGATCCCGTGTCCATGTCAATAGCATGAAAGCCGACTGCAGACGCATAGATAACCTTCAGTTTGTTAGACCCTTCGATTGTCATGTCGACGAGAAGAGGACGATGAACAACTTCGGGAAATGACTAAAGCACACACACACACACATGTATTCAGTATAGACCGCGTTCACCACACTTGCACAGTGCAATCATGTAATGCTGAGTCTCAGGCCTCTAACTAAACAAAATCTGCACACCATAATTCCAAAACTATGAGATACTAAAGTGTAGTAGAATATGTGCCCAATGACATCAATGGAAGGTCTCATGAGTTGTGTGGAGCACAATCACGGGCAAAAAAGCAATAAATGTTTAATTAAATGGTAAACTCATCAATCCTTCTGCTCACATTTCAATGCCAGTATTACAGTAACCGTGACATGCACCTCCTTCCATAAAGTACACTGTGACAATGCACACTGAACGTTCATTTAGATGATCTTAATGGGTGTCGGCAACTACAGTAGAGTGCCATTTATCTGGATGATATGGCCACAAACTCAGCAACACAAAATTGAAATTACAAAATCAAAGACATAACACAGAAACAATCTAGCATAAATATGGCTGATAATGGACACACACACACACACACACACACACACACACACACACACACACACACACACACACACACACACACATGCAAGCTATTGCCCCGCCTTTACTATCTCCACAGATTCCAACTTACTCTAAATGCCATGAATTTGTGATACGGTCTCTGTGCCCACGCATACACCTCAACACTATCCTTCAGTGCAATGCAGAGAAAACGCATTCTTTCATACTTGGCTACACAAAGTCCAATTACAACTTTCATCATCATCACAAGTCAATCACATAGTATACCAATCTTATAGTGAATACAGCCCACCAGGTCACCTACGGTCACGTAGCCTCGTTTCTCTTTCACCTCGTCACCTCGAATGATCTTGTGTCTCAGCCAGCTGAGATAGTAAACTCGCATCTTGTTGTGTTTCCCTGAGATCGTGACGAGCACGTTGAGACCTTCAAGCACATCCATTTGAGCAAAACGACGACGAGATATGAGAGGGAACACTGTAAACAAGTGAAACAAATCAGTTGCCAAATCGTGTAGCTGGCCATTACACTTTGAGGGACATGAAAGACAGACAACAAACAGACAACACACATACAGAGATGGATACACAGACAGACAGACAGACAACATAGTGACAGCTGATCTATTATACTTAGTCTGTAATGTCATTGCCAAACATCACTACCACCAGAAATCTTGAGACTTATGTCTGGTGCACGCCTGATTGCATTAGCAAAGACAAACAATGATGTGAGACCTATTGCAATACAAGAGACTCTTAGAAAACTAACAGCTACAGCTATCTCTGCACAAAAGAAGTAATCACTTTCCAGGTACTTTTCACCACTACAACATGGTGTCGCAACAGAAAAAGGGTGTGAACTTGTGATTCATCACATACACTTCTTTTGGAGGAGAATCCAACTTGGATTTTACTCAGACAGATGTGAAAACGCATTCAACTCAATCAAACGATCTCATCTGTTAGAAGAAATGTCTCACAGCTTTCCTGACTTGTTCTATCATGTGACTCAAATGTATTCATCATCAAGTCCTTTGGTCTACTTGCAAGGAGATCATACTGTTGTTTATCTTCAGAAGAAGTGCATCAGGGAGACCCTTCAGGTCCAGTCCTCTTCTCCGCTGGTATTCATCCGTTGCTATCTAAACTACAAGAGAAATATCCTGCCATCACACTGCTAGCATATCTCAATGATGCATCTGCAGTAGGAGAACCAACACCAGTGTTACACTCCCTCACCATTGGTTTGTCAATCATTATCAAGTTCTCTCCACATTCCTGTTTCATCTGAAGGAATGGCAGTTCTAGGAATACCAATTGGATCAGATAAGTTTGTGGCTGATGCAACCTTACAATGACAGAGAGGGAGAAAGATCTGTGTGACAAACTGATTGGTTTTACTGATCTGCAGAGTTCCATGCTTCTACTAAGACACTATCATGTGGGACATCTTGACCATTTAGCTCAATCAATATGACCAAGCAGTTTATCTCATGCAGCTTCAATACACAATGGCTTGACTAAGAAAACTTTCTGCAGTCTGCTGTGCTGTAACAGTATAACATCAAGCCAATGGGATCAGGTTGTACTGCCCATCAAATACAGAGGTTTTGGGATGACCTCTTTATAATCAATTATGCGCTTTGCCTATGTGTCATCATGGGCTCAATCTATAGTGTGATTACCGAAACGGTTCCCTGAAACTAATAGTCTAACAGATATACTGACTACATCAGCGTCAGAGATGGGCACTGTTGGCTACTCTTTGCAGCAGGCATTGCCATCACAATTCACTCTGTCAAGCCTTCTGTCTACCAATAAAGTACAGCAGAAGTTAACAAGTCAGTCAGTCAAGTCAGAAATTCAATCAAGAATAGACACTACTGCTAGTGTCAGAGAAGCAGCTCATCTCAGATCCCTCCAAGGGAAAGGTTCAGGAGCTTGGCTACAGGCCATACCTAGTTCGTGTAAGTTCGCACTAGAACCGAAACAATTTCAGTTGGCAGCTTACATGAGGCTGGGTATCCACATGCCAATTGCCAAATGGATGGTCAAATGTGACTGCAGGAAACCACTTGATGGGGATGGGTGCCACCTCATCACATGTAAGTATGGCGGAGGGCCTGTCTGGACTCAACACAATAGTTCGAACATCGTCTGAGTGCCTCAGCCAGCTGCATGTTGTTCACAAAATTGAACCAAACACCGTTTTCTGGATTGTGACAGCAGACCTGACATATACATATATGTAGTGGATTCTGCCTCCGGTAAAGAAGTAGAGTTAGACATCTCTCTGACACATCTATGGACACTTGACGCTCTTCCAAAGGCAGCCCTAAAAGATGGGACAGCAGCAACTTGAAGAGGAATGCTAAACAATGACAAATACGCCAAAAACTACACTGGATTTCATTCCTCTGGTAATGGAGCACTTTGGTAGGTGGGGGCAAGAGACCCAAAAATATCTCAACCAGCTCTCATCAACAGCAACATGAACAACTGAGTGCAGACAGGACGAGTTCAAGAACTACCGGAGAACATGATTCTCAACTGCGATGCAGCAGTGCAATGCAAGAGTGTTACTGCAGAAGATAAGCAGAGTCCAGTATAGTGGTGACTCAGTTGGTGCCATTAGTATCTCTGTTAGCTCATTGACTGTTTGACTCTTAGTCGTAGTTAGGGACCTCTTGTAAAAGAAATATATGTATTGACAGACAGACAGACAGACAGACAGACAGACACACCCCAGACAGACAAGTAGCCAGGCACAAACACACTGACTTGGGAGCATCGTTCTTCCTACTCAACAAGCTATGCTCCTTCAACAATAAACAAAAGCTTATTGTCCGTTTTCTAACTTAGCTGACACATTACATCGATTTTATGTGCAACCATACACGACCATACCAGCCAGACTGACACACACACACACACACACACACACACACACACACACACACACACACACACACACACACACACACACACACAAGCAAGCAGCAAGCAATTAGCAGCAACTTAGCAAATCCCACCTTTCCCGTGTCCACTCCTGTCAAGTAGCAACAGTCCATTCTCCGTTCCCACCAGCAGATTGACTCCCCATAGCGATGCACAAAGAATCTCAGCATGAAACTTCTTCTTATACTTCCGTATCTCAGGAGCCATTGCCTGACTCTCCACCGCCATCGCACTCGGGACTGGACTCACATTAACAACCGGAGAAGGAGTCTGATGCCTTTTGAAAGCAAAAGCACCAAATGAACGTTTAGGTGCAGCGTTGACTTCTCCCGTCATCAATCGAGACGTATGAGGATTAGAACCGGCAGCAAGTCCATTAGCCACAGGTCGAGATGGAGTGGACGAGTCGAGTCTTTGTAATCCATCCGAAGCTCCCTACATAAAACAGAGATCATCTACCGTACATCCAGGCAACTGAGTAAATCTGTGTACAAGAGCGCCTCGTCCACGGTTGCCTGCATCTTGAATGAGTGGAGTTCCTAACGACAACGGACGGTAAGAAAATGACTCGTGTATGATTACACAATACAAACTCACTGTCAGCTCCATTGTGGACAATCATCGTATCTCCAAACGTCTCGTACCTGCCACATTCACATACTTATAAAACCAGTTGCCATTACTACGATATACATGTATGTCTCACATTGGTTTCATGGGATCGGATGCTAAGATTGTTCCATCTTTGTCAACGGGTGTGTTTGCGTCCTCATCCTCCTCCTCGTCTTCATGAACAGCAGAATGAAGTGCATCACCTGCACGCATGCCCTGAGACAATGTGTAATAATGACAAACTAGATCACAACGTGTGTACTCTAGTCTACCGGTGTTGGAACTGCTAGTCCCCGAATTATTTGAGATTCTCGTCGGTTGCCTCCTAAAGCTTTGAGGTCAGTGATGCCTTCGTGAACTGCGGCTTCAACTGGAGATGCTATATAAAGGTAACCAAAGAGAAATAAGTAACAATGTATAACTAAGCAGTGATGTTGCTCACAAGGTCCAGCTCCTCCTCTCATCAATGACAAACCAGCAGACGATTGCTCTGTCTTTAGAGTTCTGTTTCAGTATAACAGACAGAGGTAAGTGTCATCACAAAACAAGATATGATTACAGAGAAACGTTCTTGACAAATGATCAGGTAAGTATGCAAGCAGATAGACAGACAAACCAACAGACAAACCAACAGATGCATTCACAGGCAGATGGGCACACAGAGACAAACAAACAGACAAACAGGCAGACAGACAGGCAGACATCGGACAGGCAGACATCGGACAGACAGACAGACAGACCCGATTCAGGTGCAGACATTGGATTAGATGTGTCATTGGCTCATCCATGATGTTTGGACTCAGTGAAGGCAGCCACCAGAGAAGGAGCAGCAGCAATGAAACGGGAAGAGAAGAAAGAGGCAAAGTATAATTCTGAGCTGCTCCCAGAAGGGTCCTGCCCATTGGTCATTCCTCTTGTTTTCGAACATTTTGGCTGTTGTGGGAACAAGCAGCTAAGTATTTGAACAAGCTGGCAAAGAATGCAAGGGATGATGAAGGAAGACAAAATGGAACTTCCATTTCAAGAACAAGTGGCAATCAATCATTTCAGTGACACTACAACGTTGCAATGCGAAAGTGCAATTTGTATACTTCAGGACCGTAATGGTCTTGTTGTCTTAGGTTGCTCATGATGTAAATGTTTGATTTAAATGAAAAATATATGTATTGAGACAGACAGACAAAAGACAAACAGACAGACAGACAGACAGACAGACAGGAAAAACACAGTCAAGCAACAGAATAAACAACAAGCACAATGTCTTCCTCTTCATCTATGCAGTCGTCACTCACCCAGCTTCAGACACGTCTCCAGCCTCGTCTTCACTTCCAGAATACTCGTACTCATCGTTCTGACTCTTCTTCTTCTTGTATCGATCAATCAGATCTTTGAGCATAATGCGAGCTTGTCTATCATGAGGAACATTGACAAATTCATGCTGCAATCAAAATATCGTTTACATGAAATCAATCACTCTGCTGTGTCAAAATGTCTAAATGGTACGTCTAACCTTGAGTAGGTTGTCTGCTGCTGGTCTTCTTGTGTAGTCCTTGATCAAGCAGAGATCCAAAAAATGTAACAATTTTCGTGACCATTTTCTAGGCTGCTTTAGCCTTGGTGGAGGATTCCGTGGAATGAGGAAGAGAGCTCGCATGGGATGCATGCTGCACAAAGCTAAACACATAACACCACTAAATCACAATACTTACATGCACACACACACACACACACACACACACACACACACCACTCACACACACACACACACACACACACACACACACACACACACACACACACACACACACACACACCACCCACACACCACTCTCTCTCTCTCTCTCTCTCTCTCTCTCACACACACACACACACACACACACACACACACACACACCACATACCAATACTTAGCAATATAACATAACATACGTGGTTCTCCATCTGCAAGTTCAATGCACGTGATGCCGAGTGACCACATGTCAGCCTGCACAACAGCAAATTACCAATGACAACACAAAACACACAAAACCTTGTCGTACTCTGTGATCATAAGATGCATCTGGCTGTTGGTCACAAGCTATGACTTCTGGTGCCATCCTACAATATAAAGTATTCAACATGGTTATAGTACATGCATGTGTGTGTGTGTGTGTGTGTGTGTGTGTGTGTGTGTGTGTGTGTGTGTGTGTGTGTGTGTGTGTGTGTGTGTGTGTGTGTGTGTGTGTGTGTGTGTGTGTGTGTGTGACCGAGCAGAATCACTGCACCAACTGACCAGTACGGAGTTCCAATAAATGTGTTTCGTTTGCCAATCGTTCTATCCAACTGAGCAGAGACTCCAAAATCAACTGACAAACAAGACAAAGTTAACATCACACAACAGTCCACAACACATGTAACTTCTTTCTTTACCCAATTTCACTTCAGCATTTTCTGTAAGCAAAACGTTCTGTCCCTTAATATCACGATGAATCACTTTGTTCTTGTGCAGATGACTCACACCCTGAACAAACACGTACACAATGATCACACAAGATTTAATTAACAAAATCAGAGTCAACACTTAGTATGACGATAAACATATGTGTACACACACATGCACGCACACACACACACGCACGCATGCACACACACGCACGCATGCATGCACGCATGCACGTGCGTGCGCGTGCGCACTCACACACACACACACACACACACACACACACACACACACACACACACACACACACACACACACACATTTATGTGCATGCTTAGAAAGTGCATCTCTTTGCAAGGGAAGAAAATCCTACACAGAAGAATTCAAGTTTGGTCACTGTTGGTAATTTTGGGAGAAATATTTCTGAGGCAGCCAAAAAGGTGAAGGTTCTAACAATGACTGCTCCTCAGATGAAAGTGAAGACAATGAGTACGACTAAAGTAACTGTGTGTGTGTGTGTGTGTGTGTGTGTGTGTGTGTGTGTGTGTGTGTGTGTGTGTGTGTGTGTGTGTGTGTGTGTGTGTGTGTGTGTGTGTGTGTGTGTGTGTGTGTGTGTGTGTTTATGTGTGTGTGCATGCATGTGTGCATGCGTGTGTGTGTGTGTGTGTGCACACGCGTACTATTCACAGACAGGCCATTAAAATCACGAAGTACAGCAAGAAGGATAATGAAACAAACATGCCAAAACATGCACATGGAAAAAATAAACACATAAGCCGACAAATAAACAAAACACACAGAAGGGCATGCAAATGAGCTGGCAAGCAGGCATGCACATAAACATGCACAACAGGAAGACCAACTAGGAAGCAAGAACTCTAGTAGATACACGAGCAAGCAACGAAACAACACAGCAAAGAGACCAATGAATACACCGGTGGTACAAACATGGTACACAAACAGCTACAAACAAAGTATACACAAACTCAAGTGAAACAAAATTGATAGACTTGAGATTAAACTCACAAAGTATAAACGTCAGAAACGACTAAACGTTTGCAAACCTTCAAAATCTCTCGACAGATATACGCCAGGCATTCCTCTCTGAGCGAACGTGTCTTCATACTTCGAACTAAATCGGTTACTGATCCAGCACCACAATATTCCATAACCAGCTGTGTAACACAAACACCTCGATAGCAAGTCATTCCAATAGATTTAGTCAGCAGCAATAGAGCACTGACCCATAGTTGGTCTTCGTGTCCTGGTTGTCCTTTCTTCACAAATGCTCCATAGTATGTGGCAATGTTGGGATGATACGAATACTAAACAAGAGGAAATCAATAATGCAAATCAAGTTACTTTCCATAATGTTGACTCACACACATGAATGCAATGAGCATGCACACACCCATGCACACACCCATGCACATACGCACGCACACACATACGCACGCACACACATACGCACGCACACACATATGCACGCACACACATACGCACGCTCGCACACACATATGCATGCACGCATACATGCACACACACACACACACACACACACACACACACACACACACACACACACACACACACATGCACACACACACACACACACACACACACACACACACACACACACACATCACATCACATCACATCACATCACACGCCACTAATGGCTACAATCTGCCATGGGAATCCAAACTACAGCAGTTCCCTACATAATTCACCAAATGTCTTCTCTAGGCCATCTGTAGAAAGCCAAGCTTTATACATATTCATTCCCTACTCCAGAATACATTAACTGCCTATTAATTCATGCAGTCACCACAAGCTGTTTCCACCCATTTACACCAAACCACGTCTTTAATCAGATAAACAACAATCTCAGCTATTCGTTTCAGTAAAGAAAAATTTAATTTAACCATTTCTTTTTTTTGAGTGTACAAGACCTACAACTCAACAAGCAGCACCCGCACTACGTTTCAACCATGGATGTACGTACATTGCATGAAAAGCTTGCTTACTTGTGCTGCGATACCACATTTAAACTCCATCCTAACATCTAAACCCCATCCTAACGTTTAAAGGGAAGTCCAACAAAAATGAACTTAACTTGTATGAGTAGATCTTACCAAGACAAATCGATCGGTATAAGTTACTCCGTTGTCTTCATTTCATTTTTGTATACAAGAACGAGCAATGTTTCTGTGATGTGCAACGTGCTTCCTGGTCGATTAAGCCCCGCCCACTGCAAACGAATAAATGCCTTTACGGATGGCAGCTACGGATATATCGAGAATGCCGAATGTGAATGCGAAGATATTATGAAGATCTGCCTTCTTGCCGTCAGTGGTTCCTCTCTAAAGTAAAATGGTGTCGGTAGAGCTGTTTTCCCGCCAGACTTTGAAGCAGAATTCCTCAATACCACGGCTTACCTAGAGAACGCGCTTGTGCTTGAGTATTTGTTTATCCTTGTTCTTTTAATATCCAAAGAGAAACGTTCAGTGCACCGTCTGGCGTGTGCAACAGAGGACGCTCCTATTATCACATCCGGTCTGCTCACTTTCTTTTGCCACTGATTGGTAGAAGGTTACAATCCTGGATGTAAAAATAGGATCATCCTCTGTTGCACATGCCAGACGGCGTGCTGAACGTTTCTCTTTGGATATTAAAGAACAAGGATAAACAAATACTCAAGCACAAGCGCGTTCTCTAGGTAAGCCGTGTTATTAAGGAATTCTGCTTCAAAGTCTGGCGGGAAAACAGCTCTACCGACACCATTTTACTTTAGAGAGGAACCACTGACGGCAAGAAGGCAGATCTTTATAATATCTTCGCATTCACATTTGGCATTCTTGATATATCCGTAGCAGTCATCCATATTCATTTGCAGTAGGCGGAGCTTAATCGACCAGGAATGCTCTGCGTGGGCATTGCACATCACAGAAACATTGCTCGTTCTCGTATACAAAAGCGAAGATAACGGAGTAACTCATACCGATCGATTTGTCTTGGTAAGATCTACTCATACAAGTTAAGTTCATTCTTGTTGGACTTCCCCTTTAAACTCCACCCTAACATTAAACCCCATCCTAACATTTAAACCTCATCCTGACAGTAAACTCCATCCTAACATTTAAACTCCATGGTAACACATCATTACCTTGTCACTATATGCACAATGCGTGTACCCAGCTGTTTACACACATAAGATACCCCATTCCCGCTCCATCGTCTCCACATGCTTACATTCATTTCCATGTGCTTACACTCAGTCGGACGCAATGCAAACTCGTGTAAGTATACTTTATATGTTTTCACTCACAAATTGCGTGTAATAAGCCACATGTAAGCCAGCGTGTACACAATACATGCTACCTCATTACCTAGTGCTGCCCACTCTCCTGTAGAACAATCAAAGGCAACCTACTGATAGTATCCACTACTACTCGATAAATTATATGACCTAAGATAAACTTTCAATACAGACAAACACGATTATATCTAACAGCATTACATCACAGGACTTCACACTTTTACTACCAATACTTACCACACCACAACTCTTAGTGCCATATTGCCCCATCCCTAGTAGTAAAGGGTCAGTTATCTGTTTAATTAAATAATGACTCAAAGTAAGCATCTTATGGATGCTAGTTGTAGGACACCCACAACTTATTATCTTTTTATCTAGCAGCAAATTTACAGATTGAGACAAAATGTTGGATGTCACTTTTTGAGCTAATGTCAGCAGATGATGTAGTAACAACAACACTACATGTGATCATATGCTACTGTATGACCATATGCTTACTCTAGTTATTGGAACTTGAACTTACAAATCAGGGCATACCTGGCGCATTTAATTAAGGGGTCGGTTCCTTCAGTGCTCTAGTGGACCTCCCGTCACTTCAACATGCTTTACTCTAATGAATCTATTTATCAATTGCCAGGTCTATTGGAAGACATGAGTACCTATGCAGCGTATACAAGTAATACTAATACATACACTCCACAGTACATGCCAAGAAGTCTTAGAGTCTAAATCTGCTTACATCAATCTAGCTACATCTAGAACATGCATGGGACCCAAGTCAGCACTTCAGAGGTACTTACAGCTTCTACATTTGGTGCAAATATTGCATGCAGATTGGTCGTACAGTATACAGAGGTAAGAGAAGACCTCCGACTGAAGTGGGTCAGTTTGTTCTCACCCCTCGACACCCCCATAGGTATGCACCAGCAAATTATGTAACACATTGCAAGTATGAACACTTATAATCACTACACCCATAGCACAGCCTTCTAATCATATGTTCACAATTTCAAACAGAAAATCCACCAGCAACTAATTCCTGTCTGAAGTATAAGACTATGACATCACCATTCTAGTAGTACACTTGCCATGTAATCATCAAGTAACATACAGGACATTTTTTGTTCATGATTATAAACCACTAAGCACTAAAAGCGCAACCACATGAATAATTAATTAATTTAACATCTTCACGCCTCTTCACAAAATTTACAAAAACAAAACAAATGATTAACTTAAACTTTGACAAAGGCAAAACATCAATCTCACGTTGCATTTTATATACCTTTGAAATCCGGTCTATTAGACTACTTCTAGTGTGTAATAAAACTCTGCTCTAGCTGCATACAATTCGCACCTTTTTCAACATGTTTATCTCCAAACGAATGTCCTCCTCTTCGTCCTCTGTCACGTCCATGGTCTTGATAGCTGCCAGTTGTCCCGTATGAATGTGTCGTCCCTAGACACCATGAGATCTCAGTCAACCTGAACTACCGACCAACAAACTGCTGTACAGTACACAAGATGCGAAACGCATCGACACTCCACGACAAGCCTCATCTCCATCTCAGACTAACCGCGAACCATCCAATTAGTGACTTAATTCTGACGCCAGAGCGGTTTCCTGCTCGTTTTGCGCTCATCGACGTCCACGAGCGACTCAAAACGATCACCTATCTCAAAAAGCGAGCGAAGTTGGGCGAAAACAAGCCTCTCCCACGCGTGCGATCACAAGATTCGTCAACACGCGACCATTCGAACGCGCGTAATTACGAGAAAATCGTCCTAGAATGCAATCGGAAAGAAAGAAAAATTGAAATGAGAGTCTCACCTTGTGGACTTGCCCGTAAGTTCCATTGCCGACGCATTCAATCAGTTCGAATATTCCTGTCGGGTCCTGTAACGAAAACAAACGTTTGTTCCTCGTCATTCCTCGCTCAGTTCCATGCCAAAGAGGCTTTACTTACTTTCAAGGCCGTCAAATCGATGTCATCGAGACTTCCCATGTTTCAATGTGTCTGTCACAGAGCCGGTGTCCTCTGGTTCAACGCTGACGCGCCCGGATGAGGAGAGTCTAGAGCAGAGACGTTGGTTACACTTGGGCTTGACTGAAAGACAGCGATGTCGTTTCGAATGCTTCTCATGCAACGGAGTGAGCTGATACGAGTGACGAACGGGAAGTTGAGTGGGCGTGGACGCAGTGGGCGTGTCACGGTGGTGCTTCCAACGAAACATGACGTCATCGGCTATAGTTGTGCCGGGTGTTTGTTTGGCTAGGTTGTGGTTGTTAGCCTGTTCCATATACACACGGTGCTAATACGTGTCTGTGTGCGCAGTGATTGACTGAATGACAAGCAGGCAACATAGCTGGCTGCCTATGGCTACCCTCCTCACAATGTACGAACTGTACGACAGACAAACAAGGATGCGAGAGTCGGTCAGTACCACGTGCTTACAACGTCGACTGTAATTGGTTGGCATGATGACGTCACTCCAACCAAAAGCAGCCGGTCTGAATGACTTGTTCCGTCCGTTGCGTCAACTACACGTCAAACGTCATCCTTCGCGCACGATGACAAGCATCAGTCATGGTACACATGTACGAGTATAAACAGAAAAGTACGTGAGTGAGTGACTTGTTTTCGCGTTACTTATATGAAACAACTTCCGTTAAAGTCAAATTATACCTGGAGTTTAATCTGTAAACATTAAAATTAAAAATTTTCTGGAAGCGACCTGGTCAGTATCTTGCAGGTGATCTGCAAATGTTGCTTAGTGTATCAGGCTACTGGTAGGTCACTTGCCAGAGAAACTTTTCAATTTACTTATTTACAGATTATTCTCCAGATAAGTATATTGCGGATGCTTGTGGCTAATTTGTTTGTCAATATTATTTATCTCAATATCTGATTAATTTTGTGTGTGTCAATGTTAGACATACAAATGTCCTCAGCAGCAATATGATAGACCGCCTATTAAATAATAATTGGCTCTGTTTGCTTGTCATGCATCTGTTCCTTCTGGTCTGTTTTATAAATAACATATTTCTTTCACACATAAAGTGTAGCTACCTCAAGGGCAAAGTTAATTAATTAAAGAAAAGAGAAAAGTACAAAATAGTCCAACTAAAAGCAGATTCTTTTCTACTTATTAATTATAATCTTTAATTGTTCTAAACCAATTGTAAGCGTGGAAATTAACTGAGAAGTTTCTTTGTGTCAGTATCATATGACCAAATTTAATTGTTTTAGCATTTGTATACAAAATTTTCAAAATCATTGACTCAACATGTTACTTGATTATTGAAGCAAAGTAGCTGATGGGTACAGATTAGACATAGCAACAAGCTCACATCATCCACAAATTACATTACACTGTCAAAACTGGAAAGCTTTCGTTTATTGCGAATAAGACTGTATACTAACGAACCCACTTTCTGTACACAAAAGTGCCGCCACGACGAGCTTGTGATGGAAAGACATAAGGTGGATCATATGCTGGGCAGAATGAAATTGCTGAGCTTCCTCGACATCCAGCTCCAAGGAAAGGCCTGTCTCTGACGCCTGCTGCTACGTCTTCCCAGCACACATGCTGACACGATCTGCTATACTTTGATATTCCTGTCCTGCATTAAAATGGTACAAGAAATATTCAATTTTTGACGTTAAGTCAACGTCAACTACTATTATATTAATTAATTAATTAATTAATGATTATTTTGCACCTAAAAGGTACAGTTTGCAAACATAAAAACAACTAAGACATATGGCAGCTAACCGACTACAAAATACACCAGCTACAACAGACAGCACAAACTACAATATATCGATCTACACTTAATCGAAACGCTTGTTAAATTTTGCATTACAATTTGCATATGTTGATCTCACATTATTTATTAATTATAACATTTATTGAATTTGTGTATTTACACTTTGCCTCCATGTCTAGAAGCATAATTTCTGTGTCCCCAATGAAATCTCGTATTAACTTCAATGTTGTAAGAAGAGCCTGCCAATGGTCCACTTAAGTACGTGACAGCAACTGGAACCGAACCACTTTCGTAAAAAGGAAATACATTGCTTAAAGTACCTAAAAATTGTTGACTTGTAGGACATACCTTGAGTGTAATGCTGTCCAGTAAAGCCCTCCGTTGATTCTTGCATGAAGAAAAGGGTTACCAGAAGCATCTGTGTATAGGATTTCCGTTGAAACAGAGAGAATCCGTTCTAACTCACACTGTCGGCCAGGAATAGATAGCCTGGTGAGGTCTGAACAATGACTGTCGGTAAGACTGTAGTAGTTAGAATTAATCTAAAATGCAAGTGACAACAGTGTCAAAATGAATAAAGCATGGTATTTAGTGTTGAACAATTCCAGCTACCTGATTAAGAAGGAGAGTCCACCCTCCACCAAGTGTTTTCATGTCACAAAATACTACAATATTATTACGATTTCCAGAATCGATCACATGTGGTCCATTGGATGCTTGCTGGTTCATTGCTTTTATGTTCTTGCAAGTACCTGCACAAAGAGATTTATAGATCAGCAGCATCATTACCAAAGCAAAAAAGCACACTAATTTATGCTGCTGACTGTTGTGGCCCAAAGAAAAACTGGCATTATAGGTATTGCAAAATTGTTCTTATTGCCATTACCACTACTACTAACCTTTGATGCTTACATTTCTGTCACACAAATATGAAAAAGATTTTTTTGCAAAAGTCACACCCTTTGTTTAGTAGATATGAAAACAATTTTGTATCGTTAATAATATCTGTTTGATTGACTCTAAGATCAGCTGAAAGAGCTTCAATGGTTTGGTTGAGGAAATGTCATTCAAAGGTCATTCGAAATATCAACTGCGTGTGAATTCTCACCAGCAATGCTGTGCTAGCTGGCTACAATGGACTGTGTTAAAATATCTACAAATACAGTGAATACCGGCCTCTTAATTAAAGTGAAAAAGCTAGCTAGGTCACTGTCCTGTACTGTTTAATGTACGTTACTGCATTTAATATTGTAGGCTGGTTATCAGCAATAGTTGTTTTAACCTTATTCTGTTGCTTACCAGTACTACTGCTTGTAGTAGCTGTCCTTGGCAAGTGAACTGCAGAATGAAGCAGCGTTAACGTTGAAAGCATTGACTTAATACCTCGGACTTCATTTGCAACGTTGTTCAAAGCTTTACTAACATTTTCAGTATTCTTCAACTCATTTTGTCCTGCCTTAGCAATTAAAAGCACCATTTCTTTAGTTGCACATGCGCAGCTCTATTGAAATGTCAACTGAAGGTAAGGAGTGCAGTTGCTACCTGTTTGCAGATGTTGCACAAAAACGATGCATTAGCAATTTCTAATGACTTGCATCCAGTTTGTGAATATCTAAAACAAAGTTGATGTCAACACAAGCCTCGGTTTCATAACACTATAAAAAAATTAAGCTTTATATATAATTAAGCAATAAAAATGGTCTGCTGCTAAGCTTACGAGAAGATGAGTAGATAGATGAAATGACAGAATAGCAGCTGCATTGTTGCCTTCACCGTTGATTCTACTGTACTGAGCACTAGCCCTGGATAGCCTGGCAGTTGTAAATCGTCAACAAGCGGGATACCGTAAATTACAGCATGTACGTAATTAATTAAAACCTTCGAATCCGGTACTTACCGTAAATCTGCTGATACTACTGTACTGGTACGTATAGACCCAGGGTACTTGGCACAGGGCACTCCGTTGTTTCGCGCTACGCCCCCCAAACTTGATTGCCTAGGCCGTGTTTCCACTAGCTGCACCTTAAGCTAGGAAGCTAGAGATGAACTTCTTAAAAAGTTGAAACGGTGATAATCCCACCAAATTAGTTATTAAAGGGATTGTTCATTGGCAGTGGAATGTCTAAGTGTAAAGTGTCTATTGGTAGTGACTAGGTGGAATGTGACAATAAAATCATTTTCTTATTCTTTGTATTTTGTCTAGAGGAAACTGCGAAGTGTACACACGTGTGTGATGGAAATTTCATAAAATGAACGTCCAAATGGCTACGTACTGTACATTGTTATATAACCATTCATTCCATCAAGGAGATAGAAAAGAAACATATTCTGTTTATAATGTTTATAATACTCTGTTGACAAATATAAAGTGTCCACTATAATACAGTGACTACATAGAGCCGAGGTGTACATTCTGTGGTAGGAAATGAAACAACTTTGCTGCAGTAATGTTCACATCCGCCCTAGTCACAGCTAACATTCTTTCCCTAGTAATGAAACGAGAGTCTGTCAAAGTTAAGCCACTTGCATAACATTCACATAACACTGCACCTTTCTTTTCTAATTCATCTTCCACTTCTCTGTCTATCGGTGTGTATATCCAATGACACGCTCTCAACGACTCCTTTACTGTTTCCACTTTTCCAACTTGCTCCCTCTTTGCTTCAATAACAGCCATCAACTTGCCGGCATCAGTAGCTTTGTTGTGAGTTTCTTCTCTGATCTAATGATGTAATGACAATAATTATGTTTTATTGTTTGTCTCTACTGTAATATCCATCCTATCACAAATCTTATCACATCATTTAAATCTCATTCTCTTCATTCATTCATTCACTATCAACACTTACCCCTTTACCAGTTCTGTTGATATCTGCCAAAAGCTCAACTAATGACTTGTAGCCATTCCTACAAGCTTTTATCAGTACAGTCCTTGCCTACATTAGAGTGAATTGATATGAACAACAATAAAACGAGTCACTCAATCAATAACATACATATACATCATCACACGCATTCACGTCAACTCCTAGATCCAAAAGCCATTCAACCTCATCACGTGACTTGCTGCTCACAGCGCTCCATAGCTGGCGATTCAATGCTGTGATGTCTCTCTCACTCATTCTAACATAACAGTAACACATGAACGTATAACCATGCACACAAGACTACCCGACAACACTCTACCAACATGTCCCTACCCCTCCCTACTCACTTTCTAACTTTATTCTCACCTTCTAACGTAAAACTTTCTTTACAATTCCTTTTCTCTACAAATTCGAGCGATTTCTACCCTCCACTCCACGACGTTGCGAACCAAGTGCTGCTACTCAGTCATATGACCTACTCACGATCACGTGTCTACTTTAGCGCACGTGCCGCTATGTGTAAACAGAAAGTATAAATTAACAAAATGTTTACAACGAGATAACAACGTCCATTCATCGGGAGACGCGACGATTAATGAAACGTGAGTTTGTGCTTGCAAACCCAAACCTTTGTGGTGCACTTTAAATTAAATTATTATACATGATTCCATAATTAATTAATTAAAATAAATGTAATATTATCAAAACATGTATTTTTAATTTTATTCTAACATTTTTACATTTACCCTCAAATTGCCCTCTAACTGCTTTTTATTAATATCAACAACTTTTAGCTAATTAGGCTGGAATGTGTGTGTGTGTCTGTGTGTGTGTGTGTGTGTGTGTGTGTGTGTGTGTGTGTGTGTGTGTGTGTGTGTGTGTGTGTGTGTGTTCATATATAATTATTTTAATATCAATATTGTCCTCCAGTTTTGACCACCAAGTACAGCCTATATCATCTACTAATACTATATCATACAATACTATTGATTGTCACCCTTCTTTCTCTTCAACGATTGAAGAAGCTCTTGTTTATGTTTTGCCAGCATTTCGCTCAACAACAAAAGTTTGTTACTATCAGTAAGAGATGCTTGAGTCAGCATTGTCTCCTTGCTTTCTTTTAATTTGTTGGTGTCTGGTAACGCCGACGATGCTATAGGACAAGCATCCTAGAAGAAAATCATTTGATGTCACGTGACATGCATACAACATGTGAACACACACACACACACACACACACACACACACACACACACACACACACACACACACACACACACACACACACACACACACACACACACACACACACACACACACACACACACACACACACACACAAATAACCACAAGTAAACACTAATAATTTATTACCAATTTATTTATTATGCCAATAGTCTGTGTACTCCAAGGACATCCAACTAATATATTAGCATCAATAATAATTGTAGTTGAGACATACTTACATACAGTGACTCAACAATCGTGTTTACTGGAACGTCTACACGTGCATGTGTTTGATTCTGAACGCTCAAGTCTTGCAACTGCCTCGATCTGAATGTCACGTGATCTACTGAATAGCCCGTATAAACAGTCTCTGGATGTTGTACAACAGCATCAGGAAAAGCATCAAATGTTGGTGCACTGAGAGCTTCAGATGTAAAAGTGTTTGACTGACGTTGTGCAGCATCATCATCTTGTAACGATGCACTCAATACTGTGTGAAGTACTGAACCATCCTATAAGTTGATATTAAACAACACAACAAATTTAATATAAATCATTAATATTAACAATACAAAATTAACATTAAACATAACAATAAATTAACATTAAATATCAACAATAAATTAATATTAAACATTAACAATAAATTAATATTAATTAAACATCAACAATAAATTAATATTAAACATTAACAATAAATTAATATTAATTAAACATCAACAATAAATTAATATTAAACATTAAAAATAAATTAATATTAAACATAACAATAAATTAATATTAAACATAATAATAAATTAACATTAAATATAATAATAAATTAATATTAAACATAATAATAAATTAATATTAAACATAATAATAAATTAATATTAAACATTAACAATAAATTAATATTAAACATAAAAACAAATTAATATTAAGCAATGCATCAAAGTAATATAAACAATACATTGATATTAAACAATACAAAACATTAATATTAATTATAATAAATTAATGTTAAACTATAACAACACTAATACTTACTAATTTAATTTAAAAAATTAAAATTACAAAATAACGTATGTTCACTAATTGATTCATACAGAATGAGAGATAGATAAAGAAAAAATCAGACAAGCAGACAGACAAGCAAACACATTACATCGTGTTGCATCCTGTGATTTCTGCCCCCATGCTTGCAACGTTTTCGTATTCCGCTCTCACTTATGAACTCGAATCTAGTGAATTGACGTTCAGAATTCAAAATCGACTGCATGTGTGTTATACCAAGCAAACGAGACAAACAAGGAGACATACTTTGAGTGTGAACGAGGACCATGATTCCAAACTCGTCCAAATGAAGGCAACCTGAAACAACAAGAAACTGATTGTTGTGTTATGTTTTATAAACTAAGAATGATAGACAGATAAATAAACAAACAGATAAAGAAACAAATAAACAAACAAATAAACAAATAAACAAATAAACAAACAAATAAACAAATAAATAAACCAACAAATAAACAAATAAATAAACAAAATAAATAAACAAACAAATAAACAAACAAATAAACAAATAAATAAACAAATAGACAAACATATAACAAATAAACAAATAAATAAACAAATAAATAAATAAACAAAAAAACAAATGAATAAATAAACAAATAAATAAACAAACAAATAAACAAATAAATAAACAAATAAGCAAATAAATAAACAAATAGACAAACATATAAACAAATAAACAAACAAACAAATAAATAAATAAATAAACAAATGAATATATAAACAAATAAATAAATAAATAAATAAACAAATAAACAAATAAATAAACAAATAAATAAATAAATAAACAAATAAACAAATAAACAAATAAATAAACAAATAAACAAATAAATAAATAAACAATAAATAAATAAATAAATAAACAAATAAATAAACAAATAAATAAATAAATAAATAAATAAATAAAAACAATTAAATAAACAAATAAATAAATAAATAAAAATATATAAAAACAATTAAATAAACAAATAAACAAATAAATAAACAAATAAATAAATAAATAAAAATATATAAAAACAATTAAATAAACAAATAAATAAATAAATAAAGAAAGAAACAAATAAATAAACAGAAACAAATAAATAAATAAGCAAATATAAATAAATACATAAACAAACAAACAGACAAACAAATATATAAAAAAACAGATCAATAAAGATCCACTAACCATCCATCATCATCATCCTCATCACGTTTCATGTGTTTCATCTGCTGCATGAATTCAGCACCGACCCGCTTTGGATTCTTGCCTCTATTCTTCTTACATAACACTGAAAACAAACAAGTAAACAAATAAACACATAAACATGTAAACAAATAAACACATAAACATGTAAACAAATAAATACATAAACATGTAAACAAATAAATACATAAACATGTAAACAAATAAATACATAATAATGTAAACAAATAAACACATAAACATGTAAACATATAAAAATATAAACATGTAAACAAATAAACACATAAACATGTAAACAAATAAACACATAAACATGTAAACAAATAAACACATAAACATGTAAACAAATAAATACACAAACATGTAAACAAATAAATACATAAACATGCAAACAAACAAGTACATAAACATGTAAACAAACAACAAACATGCAAACATGCAAACAAACAAATACATTTACAAATAATAAACAAACTTGCCAACGACAAACAAAGACACACAGTCAAACAAACAAACACATACATGCATACAATCACCGACTGACAAACAAATAAACAGATAAACAGACACATAAACAAGCAAACAAACAAACAAAGAAAGACCAGATGATCTCAACAATTATTGCTTCCTACCGTGATTCAAAAACAACTCTTCAGATGGACCAATAATCGACGTCTCATCATCGTCGTTGTCATCACCTCGAAGCCATGGTGGGACGGCACCTAACACAAACATCTAACTCCAACAGCAAATCCACAAACAATCCTCATACCAGTATAAACGTTGCCTTTTGATCTCTGGTTTTTCGTTCTCTAGTAATAAAATAAAGACAGACAAACTAAGAGACAGACAAACTAAGAGACAGACAGAGCTGCAAGTACACACACACAGACACACAGACACACAGACACAGACACACACAGACACACACACACACACACACACACACACACACACACACACACACACGTGCACACACACGTGCACACACACAGACACATACACACACAGACACAGACACAGACACAGACACACACACACACACACACACACACACACACACACACACACACACACACAAACACACACACACACACACACACACACACACACACACACACACACACACACACACACACACACACAGACACACACACACAGACACACAGACACAGACACAGACACAGACACAGACACAGACACACACACACACACACACACACACACACACACACACACACACACACACACACACACACACACACACACTGTTCTGTATTAGTGACATACACCAGAAGCACTCGATGCAATAGAAGTGAAGCTATTAGAGACCGTCACTGCGTTGTATAAACATGTTACTGCCACTAAATAAAACAATCACGTGACCACGCATGTTAATTAATAATTAAGCAATTAATTACAGATATGTGTTGACTTACTGTCAGAATTTGAGAATTCGTAACGAATGCCATCGCTGAGTATAAAAGAGATGAACACAAGACAAGCACACAACAATAGAGAACAAAATTGATTGTCTATGTCAACTGTCCTATAAGTAATAAATTAATTGATAATTACCCTTCACTCTTTGCATGCCAATCCCTGACATGTGCAGCAGTCTGAGATGGAAGAGCAGAAGATGACTAGACAATAATGATCAGGAACAATAGAACAAGATTTAATAAAAATAAACAAGTAAACAAACAGGTACACAAATGAGTAAACAAACAAGTAAACAAGCAAGTAAATAAATGAGTAAGCCAACAACTAAACCAACAGGTAAACAAATGAGTAAACCAATGAGTAAACAAATGAGTAAACAAATGACTAAACAAATGACTAAACAAATGAGTAAACAAATGAGTAAATCATGAGTAAACAAACGAGTAAACAAACGAGTAAACAAATGAGTAAACAAACGAGTAAAAAATGAGTAAACAAACAGGTAAGCAAATGAGTAAACAAACAAGTAAACCAATGAGTAAACAAATAAGTAAACAAATGAGTAAACAAATGAGTAAACAAACGAGTAAACAAATGAGTAAACAAACAGGTAAGCAAATGAGTAAACAAACAAGTAAACAAATGAGGAAACAAACAAGTAAACAAATGAGTAAACAAACAAGTAAACTAACAAGTAAACAAACAAGTAAACAAATAAGTAAACAAGTAAGTAAACAAACAAGTAAACAAATTAGTAAATACAAATAAATAAACTAAGTAAACAAACACATAAAGAAACAAACAAATAAATAAACAAAGTAAATCGTAATAAACAAACAAACATAGTTTCACACATAAAGATCATGAGTGAGCTTGGATACATCCTCCTGTGTGACATATCTACCTGACTGTGGAAAAACATCTTTCGTTTGATGTCTTGCTGTCTCAATGCGGCTACATCCTACACACACACATCACATTATTAGCAACAAATAAACAAACAGACAACCAAACAAACAGACAAACAGACAGACAAACAGACAGACAAACAAACAGACAAACAAACAGACAAACAAACAGACAAACAAACAGACAAACAAACAGACAAATAAACTAACAAACAAACAACTAAACAAA